>NC_132788.1:107840287-107990287 GCF_048418805.1 Vulpes vulpes | reverse complement strand
ATCTGTACCTACAAAGGCAGAACCCAGGAACTGCAACAAAGACCTCTGGCCTGCAAAGCTGAAAATACTTACCCTCTGGCCCTTTACAGAAAGTCTGTTGACTCCCCACAGAGAGATCCCACATCACCACTTCAAGGCCCTGCAGGGTTTCCTTCTCAGACTCTCAGCGGAGGTGCATGGTTAATATTTTGTTGGAGGAATGGCACACACCACACAGGAAGCCTCCCTGGAAGTTAAGCAAATCTGGCCTGGTTCTGCTCGGTTCAGCCCTGAGGGTCTGTCCCCTGGCTCCCCTCCTAGGCCACAAGAGGGTCTGCCCCTCCCTGTCTGTCTTCCAAGGAGTGCATGTCATCGTAGGCGTGCCAGGACTGCCGGGTGAGTGGCAGCTGGCAGCACACCAGTCCATCTGCCTCAGAGGCACGGCCCTGGTGTGTGGGCTGTGCTGTCCCCTCGACCCTGCGCTCACGTGGGACACAGCAGAGGCTTCTGCTCCGAGCTCTGGTGTTCACCTGACTGTGCAGGTCAGCCCTGCAGCCTCCAAAGGGTAGACCAGACCGTGCTGTGTGAGGATAAGCACTGCTGCCCCGCTCACGCTCCCAGAGTTCCAGCTGCCTCGGCACAGCTCTGGGTCCTGGTGCTGAGACCCACTGAAGGTTCCGGAATCTGAAGGTCACCTTGCTCCACACTTTCTCCTCCCCTCCCCACCCACCTTGGGCACTGGGAGCCAGTCACTCTCCAGGGGGGTGTCCTGGGCACTCTGGAGGACTGAGAAGGCATCCCTGGCTCCACCCACTCGATGCCAGGACCATTTCAGCTGTGATCATGAAAAATGTCCCCGGATTTTGGCCAGTGGCAAATATAGTATGGAATCTGCTTGCTCTCTAACAGTAACTCCTGGATGTACACGCTGGGCTTGACTCCACCCAACACTCAGAGGCTAAACCAGGGGATCTCCGTGGTGCCACAAAACCAAAACTCCGGTGCAGCAACCCTGACAGCTTGAGACATTCCATGCCCATCAAGTCCCAAACGTGCGGTCAGCTGGGGGCTCCGTCTGTTTTCCAAAGCTTGTGTACTTCTGATCTGAGCCTCGCCAACTGTATGCATTTCCCTGGGTGGCCGTAACAAATGACCACAGACCAGGCAGCTTAAAACCACCTTATCTCCCACCTCTGGAGCCAGAAGCCTGAGACCCAGGCATGGTCGACAGTGATGACAGTCGGGAAGAAGGAGGCCCCAGACCACCCCCCTCTGTCTGCCCTGGATGCCGGTGGCTCTGAGCTTCCCACGGCCAGGAGTGGCTGGCCATGTCCTTCACACTAACCACAAAGTGCTCCCCTGAATTCCAACACACTTTCCTGACTTACAGCTACTTCCTGGGGGGCTCTGTATGGGAATGAGCTGTGCATGAGGATATTCCCCCCCTGCAAGGGTGGAGGACCACAGTGGGGGTAGGGGGATGTGTGCCATGCTCCAGTGGCCATCCTGGGGTCACAAGTGTGAGATGGGCTCCAGGGCAGGCAGGCGGTGACAATGTGGGATCCTGGAAAAATGACACTTGGCTCGCTGGAAGGGGGCACAGTTCCCGGCCTAGCTCTGTCACCACATGGGAAGTGCCCAATGTAGTCAGCTCTTCCAAGTATCCTGAGGGGCTGGGAGGTCTTTCATCATAAAATCTCCTGATTTTTAAATGTTGGCAGTGATTCAAAGTTTAAAACCACTGGGTTCTGGCTCAGCCAGGGGATCAAGGTCAATACTAGCTATGGACAGCATGTGCCCCTCTGTGTGTTCTTACTCCAAACCACAACCCTAGTCTGATTGCGAGAAAGTACCAGACAAACCCAGATCTGGGATGTTCTGCAAAGCTCCTGACCTGTCCTCTGCATGACTGACCAGGCATGAAAGGCAAGGAAAGTCAGAGAAACCGTCTCAGCCCAGTGGGACCTAAGGAGACACGACAACTGAATGTCATGTGGGATCCTGAGTAGGGTCTTCCGGCAGAAAAGGGACGTTTTCCAGGAGATGAAAGAATAAGGAAACCTAAATAAAGTATGGACTTTAGTTAATCATGATGTGTTGATATTGGTTCAACAATTGTGACAAATGTACCACACTAAGGTAAGATGCTAATACCAGGGAACATTGGGTGTGGGCTATGTGGAAACTCTCCATACTGTCTTTGCAACTTTTCTGCAAATTCAAAACTACATCACATGTTTATTTTAAAGGTTTGCAAAGTACAAACTAGGTGTATTGCTATAACACACTGCAGGATGTTCATGATTGCCTTATAACTTGCTCTTAAAGTCTCCATTTGTGTTCCAAACTCAATTTGTCCTCAATAAATATAAATATATAGCCATGATAATTTTTTTAGAAATCGAAAAAATTGCTGGGATGGTCAAGCTCCCAGGTGGGTGAACAGAGTTCAGTCTATGAACCAGCAGACCCAGTAGGAGAACAATGACAAAAATGGTTAGAAGGTGGGGAGCCCTTTGGGGGATTTGTGTGCAGCCCTTCATGGCACAGAGGGGGCACCGAGGTCCCTGGCCCCCAGCAGCCTCCCAGCCAGCAAGGGCCTCAAATCACATCAGGAGGCACTGCTCCCAAGTGGTAACAGTGACTGCAGCTGCTGTCTAAGCTGGGCCATGAGGAGCCTAACGCCACTTCACCCTCATACCAATATGGCTGCAAGGTCAAGAACCACTCCATTTGTTTGGGGATTTTCTTTTCAGCTAAAGAAAACATAAAATAGGCACTCTTGGGTAATTCACTGGTTGAGCATCTGTCTTTGGCTCAAGATGTGATCCTGAGGTCCTGGGATAGAGTCCCATATCGGGCTCCCTGCAGGAAGCCTGCTTCTCACTCTGCCTATATCTCTGCCTCTCTCTGTGTTTCTCATTAATAAATAAAATCATAAAAAGAAAGAAAGGAAGAAAGGAAGGAAGGAGGGAAGAAAGAAAGAAAAGAAAGAAGAAAGAAAGAAAGAAGAAAGAAAGAAAGAGAAAGAAAGATACTGCCCAAAGCCACTATGAGGAAAAGGAAGAATTCAAACTCAGGTTTAACTCTAAAGTTCATGACGGGAGAGATCCAGTGTAACCCAGTGGATCCCCGCCTGGAGATGCTCTGTCTGGAGACACTGGGAGTGCTCCTGGCATAGAAGGGGTGGGCCCAGGGATGCTCCTCAACCTCCACAGTGCCCAGGAACAGCCCACAAATAATGACTCAGCCCCAATGTCCACAGTGCCAAAGGAGTGAGCCTTTGATGGACAGGGAAGGAGTAATAGCTTATCGTATACCCAGACCTACTCGTGCTAACACTGTAAGAGACCCAAGACATTGGTAAGTACCAAGAACTACAGGCCAGTATATCAACCAGCACAAGCCACCTGAGTTACACTTTCTTGAAAAGATACATTTGTGCATGTACTTTTATATGCCAAGGGAAAAATATTCTAGAAGAAAACACCAGGACTGTTAACAATTACAATCAGTAGGACTGAGGGGTGGGAGATTTATTCTTTATTTTATGCCCTTACACACAATTTGAAATTTTATGTACCATGAGCATAACTGATCATTCAAAATTTTCTTCTACCAACTGGGGATTTGATTATATTAATTATCTAGCCCAAAATGTCAATAGTGTTTAGGTTGAGAAACCCAGATGCATGGAAAATGTAATCTAAATGACCACTGAATAAGTGATATGTTAAAGATTACTTCCCTAAAGAAAGGAGGCAGGGGAATGGGAAATCTGAGAAAGCCTCATGATTCGGAGGGAAAAACAAAGGCAACCATCAATGTAGACCAATATGACAGACCAGTGTAGACAGAAAGAACTAGCCACAGTTGGGGATAGAAGATGGCATGCAAGCTATAAAACCAAACAAATGGACTCCCCCATAGGAAACATGAGGACATTATTTCAGTTCAAGTGCACAGCCCAACCTGTGCTTTAAAGTCTGTTCCAGGGGCACCTAGGGGGCTCAGTTGTTTAAGCATCTGCCTCAGGCTCAGGTCATGATCCCAAGGTCCTGGGATCAAGCCCCATATTGGGCTCCCTGCTCAGTGGGGAGTCTGCTTCTCCCTTCCCCTCCCTCTGCTCTTGCTCACTCTCATGCATGCTCTCTGTCTCTCTTTTAAATAAATAAAATCTTAAAAAAATAAAATAGAGTTTGTTCCATGGGTTCTCTGGGTGGCTCAGTCAGTTAAGAATCTGCCTTTGGCTCAGGTCATGATCCAGGGGTCTTGGGACCAAGCTCCACATCAGGCTTCCTGCTCAGCGGGGAGTCTGCTTCCCTCTCTTTCTCCCTCTGCCCCTCTCCACCACTTGCTCTCTCTCTCTCTCTCTCAAATAAATAAATAAATAAAATCTTAAAAACAAAAAACAAAACAAAATATGTGACTCTTGGGGCAGCCTGGGTGGCTCAGCGGTTTAGCGCTGCCTTCAGCCCAGGGCCTGATCCTGGAGACCCAGGATCAAGTCCCACGTCAGGCTCCCTGCATGAAGCCTGGTTCTCCCTCTGCCTGTGTCTCTGTGTGTGTATGTGTGTGTGTTTCTCGTGAATAAATAAATAAAATCTTTAAAAAAAAAAAAACATGTGACTCTTGATATCTGGGTCATGAATTCAAGCCCCATGTTGGGTGCAGAGATTACTTAAAAATAAAATATTTTTTTTTAAAAGTCTATTCCATGAAAATTGAGTCCATGGAGAGATCGAGTCCATGTGGAGCTCAGCTCCAGGAATCTGATTCCCAGTAGGGAGTGGTATAATCACATGCAGTCAATGTGCAAGCAATCCCACCTACTACCACACAAAGAAGGAGCCTAGTGCCCCCACAAAAAGCAGGCACCATACAGAACACCTCCACACATAACTTACTGGATGTTGGCCACACTCTTCCTAAAAAAGCAAACTTGAAATTTTTAACTCTGAGCTTTTGACCTCAGTAAGTAGCTTCTTAGTTATAAGGGAAAAATTAGATATTTTTCCCCGACATTTTTATTTAATGTTTCTATCATTAATGTTTGGTGTTTTCTTGTTTTTTCCTTTTTAAAAAAGATTTTGCTTATCTTTTGAGAGAGAGAGAGGAAGCGAGAGAGAGGGAGAGAGGGAGAGAAAGAGAGAGAGAGAGCATGAGCAGGGAGGAAGAGAAGAGGGAGAGGGAGCAGCAGCCTCCCCACTGACCAGGGAGCCTGTCTTAGGGCTGAGATCACTACCTGAGCCAAAGTCAGACACCTAACTGACTGAGACACCTACATGTCCCAATTATCGGCATTTTGATTGGGTATTTAGACTGTTCCCAATTTCTACTTTACAAGTAATGCTAAGCGAACATCTTTATGCCCACCTCTAATTACTTTCTTAGTCTACATTTTTAAAGATGGCATTATGGGATCAGAGAGCAATAAATATATTTTTTTAAGATTTTATTTATTCATGAGAGACATGGAGATAGAGAGAGAGGCAGAGACGCAGGCAGAGAGAGAAGCAGGCTCCATGCAGGGAGCCTGATGTGGGACTCGATCCCGGGACTCCAGGATCATGCCCAGGGCCGAAGGCAGGCACTTAACCCCTGAGACACCCAGGGATCCCCCAGCAATAAATATTTTTAAAGTTCTTGAAAACATACTACTAAGTCATTGTTGAGAAAGTTTATCCCATTTTATACTGCTCCTCCTCCCTGCTCGTGCTCACTCTTTCTCTGTCTCTCTCTGTCTCTCTGTCTCTCTCTCTCTGTCTCTCTCTCTCTGTGTCTCTAAAATAAAGTCTTTGGGGAAAAAAAAGACAAAAACCTGAAATTTATGGGGCACCTGGGGGGCTCAGTCGGTCATGATCATGGGGTCCAGATCAAGCCCCACGTCGGGCTCCCTGCTCAGCAGAGGAGTCTGTTTCTCCCTCTCCCTCTGCCTTTTCCCGTTTGTGCTCTTTCTCTCTCTCACTCTGTCAAATAAATATTTTTTAAAAATCTGAAATTTATTTGAAACCTTCAAATTTGTATATCTGAAAATATGAAAGCAGCGCAGCCCACTCCTGAATGCACTCACAGCTGCAGCTCTGCTAGAGCTACAAATTCTCCCAAGGTGACTGACAACGCGGAGGACACCTGCCTCGATGTGGAATCTGGGGGTGGTGAAGAAAACACAGATTTCCTTAGCTGATGTTCATAACTCAGATTCTTTCACTCAGTAGCACATACTCCATCAGGCAGTTTCTCTACATTATGGAGTTTGAAAGCTGTTCCGTTGTATACCACCGAAAAGAAAAACTGATTCAGGAAATAACACTATACATTATATATATATATCGTACTACTTTTCTTAAAACAGAACTGCAAATAACGCCTCCCCCTCTGGCTGAGACTAGAATAGATAAAATCCAGATTTTTACACACTTGGGATTGGTAATGTTTTAACACATGGGAAATGCTATGGGGTTGCAAACTGCTTTATATTCTTCAAACATATTTCCAACTGTGCCAACCACCCTAACAGTTGGATGTGTTCGTAAACGAACCAAAACAGATCACATTCTCGGGGACAGATACAGAGTGGTGACTAGAGGGTCTCTCTGCCACAGAAGAAGCCTAATTAAACCTCTGAACCATCTCAGGAATGAGAATGTGGCTTTCAGGAGACACCAGGGCTCTGGGAACACAAGGAAGGGCAAGTGCTGCGGCCACATTTAGTGTTACCCTGCAAAGACCAGGAAATGCTGGCCAGCAAGGAGAAGGGGAGGTTGCTCAGAGGTAGAGTTGCAGGGAAAACATTTTTGACCAGACAAGCCTGGTTAGAGACCAGAGATGTCAGCATGCCTGGTCCCTCTCCTGAGAACAGCTCTGAAGGACCATCATGACCTGAACTGGTTCCTGTGCAGGTCTCAACGTGTAAAGAACTGCTGGGAAAGCACTTCCCCAGGGGTCCTATAGGGTACAAGGACAAACCATGTGTTCCTTGCACACGGTTCTCAGTGGGAGAAGCGGGACAATTCTGCCCCCAGGGAACATTAAGCTGTGTCATCTGTGGTTGTCACGATGGGGAACTCCTGGCATCCAGGGGGTGGGGCCAGGGATGCTGCTCAGCCCCGCAGGGCCCAGGATGCCCCACAGAGAAAGAGCTGCCCCCCCCCATGTCAGCAGTGCAGGGATGCGGTGAGGGGGGTGTGTGACTCTGCTCAGTCTGGCCCTCAGGTCTAGAGGGACTCCTTCTTCTTTATTACAGAGCCAAATCTGTGTCATCACCACCGAGGGGAAAATGGCCACTTAATTACATTTCCGTATGTGCGACGGAGAGTTTCCCAAGGGAAGATGGCCAGGAATATCACCTGGAGACAGGACTCCACTGCGCGTCTCCTGAGCAGTCTAAGCCCAGCTGTGAGCCCCAAGTGTTCCTCTGCCAACTGGGTATCTCAGAGCAGCCCCAAATCCCAAACATATCTTCTTTGGCTTTGATCCCTTTACAACCACCTAGGGGCAATCCTGCCCCTAGGAGACCCTGTGTGGTGTCCGAGGACATCTGGGGTGGTCACGACTGGGGACACGGGGCTACTGGCATTGAATGAGTGGGGGCTAGGGATGCTGCACACAGTGCCTGAAGTGCCCCCAATGTCAGCAGTGCTGAGGGGAGAGGCCCTGGCTCCCAGGCAGCACATCTGGAGGAGAAAGACCGGCACGAAGGCTCAGAGTGCACAGTGGGGATTGCACCTGCACGACGACAAAGCCGCCGAAAGCCCAGCAGAGCGCGTGGTGGCACTCACAGCATCTGCAACAATCGCATCTCATCGCTGCCATGACTCTGAGCTAAACATTCTCACTTCCCCATTTACAGGTGAGGAAACCTGGAAGCAGAGCCCCCTCGATGCTGGAGGAGGCTTCGGAGTTGGCTGGTTTTCTCTCGACACAGCAGTTCCTATGTCCTCATCCCATGACCTGGAGCACTGGGAACAATGTTCGAGGCAGGGTCTCTCCCTCCCTCCCCCCCCCACTGTGGACACTTGGGGCCGTCCTGGTTTAAGGGCTAGATCAACAACTTTGGTGACCATGAGGGTGTTGGGCACCTAGGGGGGTTACTCAATGAATGGTTCTGCTTTTTTTCATCTTTTGGGGGCTGGGGGTGGGGGCGGGCCAGGCCTGGCATGGTGCGCTCCTGACAGGGGTCAGCCCGGAGCCCTCCACAGCCTCTACAGGGAGGTCCCAGGATCACCCTCACTGCCAGGCAGAGGGACACTGCTGCCAGCATGCAAATGCTTCCCCCAGCCCTGAGGCCCGCTCCCAGAGCAAGTGCAAGACCGGACACTGCCCTCCATGGAAACTAGGGTGGCCTGTGTGCTGCCACACTCCCACAAACTGTCACCGTGATACCAGGAGCCCTCTTGTCCCATCCAGAAATTTCTAACCTTTGGCCACCTGCATCCGACCATCAGGGCCAACAGCCTTTGGAAAATGGCGTGGCTGGGGTCCAGTCTCTTTCGTGTGGCTCTGAGTGGAAAGGGGGTGGGTGGCTGGAAAAACGTACATGTGGGGTAGATGTGTGGCACCAGAGGCCACTGGGCCTGAGGTGGGAGCCACTTTGGCCGCTTGTGTCTCAGGGCACACACCATCCGTTGCTGGGCTTGGGCCTTGAGTCAGAACAGAGATAATGGAGAAACAACAGAAGGTAACTGCCCAGGGACAGCACGGTGATCACACGTGGGTGGGTTGTCCATCTGGGTCCTCCAGCAACCTGGCCACTCTTGGGGTATCCCACGTCACCTGTCATGGGGACAGTGCCTCAAACAGAACTGAGACCAACTCCTTACTCTACTCCCACCAAGGCCCTGACCTGAGACAGAGGAGATAAAATGCATGTGCCTCAGTTTCCCCTTCTGCAACACAGATAGGGGTCCAGCATGGCGGGGCGAGGGCAGCAGGTAGTGCCCTCTGAACTTTACCTCCGATCCCATCCAGCTTCATGGCGGCTCACTGCTAAGAGCCTCAGCTCCTAGAGTGGCCTCTGGTGTCAGGTCCAACCCACCACGACGGAATCCCATCCCACATGCGGCCCAGGGCCACCCAGAGACCAACAGCTTCCCAAGACAGTCCCTCTGGTTCCCAAATGAGTCCAGCTCCTAGGCCAAAGCAGCCATGTCACCAGGACTGGGTCTGATCCCACCCTTGCTTTGGTCCACACCTGCGGTGGCAGTTGTTAATATTAACTCACACCATGAGGTGAATGTTCACACGCGGCACCAACAGAATAGTCATCACAAGTACAGCAGGGTCACCTCACACACCATCCCAACCCTTAAGACAGTCCTGGGTGGTGATTCCTATTCGTTTTTACCCATAAGGAAACCAACAGAGAGGCTCAAACCACACAGGGAGAAAGTCATCCAGGGCTGAGCAGGAATTCCAACCCCAAAGCCTCACTGTGCCACCATGTGCTCCATGTTCCAGAAGGTTCCAGAAAGCTCCGTAATTCCCAACCTTTCACCTCTTACATACCTTACTCCCTGGGTCCCTCCTCCTCAGCAGTGCCACATCTTAACCTTACTCACCGCTTTCTCCCAGAGGCCTGGGAGCACCTGCCTGCCCTCCCCACCTAAGCTGCACACGCAGCCAGTTAAGGCCCAGAGCTGGCAAGACCAAAGTCAAGGGTGTGACTGTTCAGCAGCCCCAGACGCAGAGGAATTCATGCCCTTGTGCCAGACTCACAAGGACGTGACTTAAATGAGAACGTGTCTGTGATCACGGCTTCACTGGGGTTGACCTAAGGCAGAGGGAGGGGAGGGGCTCTCGGGAAGAAAACAGGGTCATTCCCCCTCGGCCCTTAATCATCAATGGTTGCATGCTCTGGAATATGACCACTTAGACCAAGAGGTGTTTTCAGAGTGGGGGGCAGGTGTTGATAAAATATATATAATAGAAAATTTACAATTTTAACCAAGGTGTACATTTCAAAGGCATCTAGTATATTCGCAGAATTGTGCAACCATCACCTCTATCTAGTTCCAGAACATTCTATCACCCCAAAAAGTAACCCTGTCCCCATCATCTGTTGCCCCCTCTTCCCGGCTCCCCAGCCCCCGGTCCCTGCGAGCCCTGTTCCCGTTCGGGGACGAGCCTGTCCTGGACATGTCACACACGCGGACTCACACCTCATGGGGCCTCCTGTGTCTGGTTCCCTCTCTGAGCATCATGAGTTCAGGGTCTAACCATGGTGTGGACATTCACGAGTGGAATTGCTGGGTCAGAAGGATGCTCCATGTTTAATTTTTGGAGGAATCTCCAGACCATCTTCCACCGTGGCTGCCCCCCTTACATTCCCCCAATCCTGTGAGGGCTCCCATTTCTCCCCATCTGTGACAACACTTGCCACTGCCGTCAGTTTGATGCCAGTCGTCCTGGTGGGGTGAAGTGCTGTCTCACTCCAGTTTTGATTTACATTTCCCTGAGAACTAAATGACACTGAGCATCTTTTCATGTGAGACCAATAATTTTTAAAAATTTTTTTGACTTTTGTGTTAAGTATGCTCCATGCCCAACATGGTGCTTGAACTTAAGAACCTGAGATCAAGGGATCCCTGGGTGGCGCAGCGGTTTGGCGCCTGCGTTTGGCCCAGGGCGCGATCCTGGAGACCCGGGATCGAATCCCATGTCGGGCTCCCGGTGCATGGGGCCTGCTTCTCCCTCTGCCTGTGTCTCTGCCTCTCTCTCTCTCTCTGTGTGTGACTATCATAAATTAAAAAAAAAAAAAAAAAAAAAAGAACCTGAGATCAAGGGATGCCTGGATGGCTCAGTGGTTGAGCTCTACTTTCAGCTCAGGGAGTGATCCTGGAGTTCAGGGATGGAGTCCTGCATCAGGCTCCCTGAGGGGCCTGAGGTGTCTCTGCCTCTCTCTCTGTCTCTCATGAATAAATAAAATCTTAAAAAAAAAAATAGTCACATGCTCCACTGACTGAGACAGCCAGACACCCTGAGAGCAATTATTTTTGATACCAGGATCCAGGTATCTGGGAGCCAATTCCACTGCTAGAAGAAGTGTGGTGGTCCATCCCCGAGACCCAAAAATCCTATGCAAAACGCAGGAACTGTCTCAAGGAAGAGTTATGAAGTGGGGGAGCCCAGGGGCTGGGGCCCTCCCCGGCTCGGCTCCCCCATTCTGGAGCCTCAGTGTACTCATCTGAAGACAGGATCTCAGAGGGGCAGTTCAGGGTCAATGCAGCCCTGGGTGGAAATCACCATATGCAATGTGAAGTGAGACAAGAGTGGCCAGCTAGTCACCCTAAGAAGGAGGAGGGAGAGGGCAAGACACAAACCAACAAAAAACAAAGCTCAGTGTAAAGAAAACTGAGCCAGGCCCCCTGGTGACTGCAGACAGAGGTGGCTCTGTCCCACAGGTTCAGAGCATCAGGAGCTGGATAACACTGGACGTGGGGGTAGGTAAAAGCAGGGGGAGGCCAAGAGGTGGCCTCAGGAGGGGCGGGGTGTGCCGGTGTGGAGGGCATTCCAGGGCAGGGAAACAGGGGCGGGACCCCAGGGGGGCAAGGGAGAAAAATCAATCGTGCAGAGAAAGCTGCCCCGGGCGGGCTGGCGCAGGGACCTGCCAACCGAGGCTCCGAGGCAGAAATGAGGATGGGGGTAGGGAGCCGATGAATGGAATCAGCCAGAAGAGCATAAATCCTTTCAAAGCCCCCAGGGCTGAACTGTGAAAGCAGCAGCAAATGGACTAAAGTCCCACTGGGCACAGAAGCACAATCAGTAAGTTTAATAGGTGATGGGCCCCACGATGCCACTCCTGGGTATCCACCAGAACTGAAAACATCTGTCCATACAGAAGCTGGTACACACACATTCACAGCATCACAATTCACAACAGCCAGAAAGTGGAAGCAACCCATGTGTCCAGCGATGGATGCAGGGATAAAGACTGTGATGTATTCACACAATGGAATATTATTCAGCCATAAAATATGAACGTGGACAGACCTTCAGCACATGACGTGCAGGGAGGGAACCAGACACAGAAAGCCACATAGTGTGTGTGAGCCCACATGTGTGACACGTCCAGGACAGGTTCTTCCATGGTCGGGAAAGGGGCTCATGGGGCCGGGGGGGTTGAGTGGGAAAGGGGACTGAGAGGGATGCAGATGGGTACAGTCCTTCATGGGGATATGTCTCTGTGTGGGAAGATGGAAGGTTCTAGGGACAGGTAGTGGGGGTGGTTGCCTGACAGTGTGAGTGTGCTTCATGTCGCTAAGCTGTGCACTTAGAGACAGTTGAGGGGCACTGGGTGGCTCAGTCAGTTAATTGTCTGACTCTTGGTTTTGGCTCAGGTCACCATCTCAGGGTTATAGGACTGAGCCCTACGTCAGGCTCCCGGGGAAGTCTGCTTGGGTTTCTCTCCCTCTGCCCCTCTCCCCTCCAGCTCTAATGCTTTCTGTCTAAAATAAATAACTAAATCTTTTTTAAAAAATTTAAAACGGGGGCATCTGGGTAGCTCAGTGGTTGAGCATCTGCCTTCGGCTCAGGTCATGATCCCGGGGTCCTGGGATCAAGTCCTGCATCAGGCTCTCCGCAGGGAACATGCTTCTTCCTCTGCCTGTGTCTCTGCTTCTCTGTATCTCTCATGAATAAATACATAAAAAATAAAATCTTAAAAAAAAAATAAAAAGGGGTCACCTGGGTGGCTCACTTGGGTAAGTGACTATCTTCAGCTCAGGTCATGATCTCAGGGTCCTGGGATTGAGCCCTATATGGGGAGCTTACTTCTCTCTCTTCCTCTGCTGCTCCCCCTGCTTGTGTGCATGCTCTCACTCTCTCTGTCAAATAAATAAATAAAATCTTTTAAAAAACTAAAAATTTTAGTTTAAATTTCTCACTCTTTCTGTCAAATAAATAAATAAAATCTTTTAAAAAACTAAAAATTAGGGCAGCCCCGGTGGCACAGCGGTTTAACGCCGCCTGCAGCCCGGGGCGTGATCCTGGGGACCCTGGATTGAGTCCCGCGTCAGGCTCTCTGTATGATGCCTGCTTCTCCCTCTGCCTGTGTCTCTGCCTCTCTCTCTCTCTCTGTCTCTATGCATAAATAAATAAAATCTTAAAAAAAAAAAACTAAAAATTAAAAAAGAAAGAAATGGTTAAGGTGGTGACTTTGATGTTATGGGTAATTAGGGAGGAAATGGGTGTGGGGAGCGGGGTGGGACACTAAAACTGGGCTGAGTAGTGACAGAGGGAGAAGTAAATGGGGACGATGTCTGGTGTGACAGATGCTTGATCCATGGTGCAGGCCACAGCTGACAGGTCCCTCCCCCTGGAGGCGGGGGGCTTGACAGGGGATGGCCACATACCCGGCACCTGGCAACAGCCCGTGGTTGGTAGCTGAGCGTGATGAGGCCACTGAGGAAAAGGCCTTGTGTGGCCAGGCTGCTCACTGCCCCAGGTGGCTGGACAGGATGCTGGAGGGAACTCGTCCTTCCTCCAGGGCGGCCTCCCTCTGAGGCCCAGTTCTGCTTTCAAAGGACACCCAAACACCTCCCCACAAAACAGCCTGCATTCCAGCAACCTTTTGTTTCCCCAGACACAGTATTAACATGTAAGCAGAGACCCACAATAACCCTGTGGGAAGCAGGCCGTTGGGTGTAGAAGCAAGGAACACCACTACCATCAGGCAGCATCTGGCCCTGGGCCACAAGTGTCCCAACTCTGCCCCCAGATCTAAAGCTCCCCCTCTTTTTATTAAAATGTGGTACCTACACAAAGCCACTAGTAGTGGTTTGTAATGTTGTAATGCATGGTTTTGGGTCGGGAGGGGGGGGGCACCCATGTGTTTCAAATCAGAAGGGAACGGTTCTCCACCCCCCTGCAGTGTCCATGGCCACAACATGTAAGACAATAATTTTCTGGCTCCCTCAAATTATCTCCAGCACAGCCTCTGCTGGGGGTAGTGGAGCCAGGAGAAAGTTTACATCAAGCTGTAAGAATGGACCTCAAAGCTGGGAGGACGGGGTGAGGAATCCAGCATGGGAAAGTGAGCTGTCCTCCGCCCCAGGGTCCCCTTGGCAGAAGGAAGGAAGGGTGGAAGGACACAGATCAGGCCTCTGACCGCCGAGTTGGGAGGCAAACACTACCTGTGACAGGTGACCAAGGGTAACAGGTGATGTCATGCGGGTGTGATGTGTCCTCACACTGTATGTTCTTCCCCAAAACCCATAACCCTGGTCCGATCACAAGGAAACATCAGACAAACCCAGACTGGAAGTCGTTGTGCAAAATTTCTAACCAGGCATCCTCAAGACTAGACAAAAAAGACAAGGAACATCAGAGAGGCTGTCTCAGCCCTGAGGGCCTAGGGTAACATGGGGTCCTGGGGCAGAAAAGGACGTTAGGGGAAACCTAGTGATTCTGAATAATGCGTGGCCTCTGGTTAACAGCCATGCGTGCAGGTTAATTTCTGAGAACAGCGAAGGCGCCAGGGGAATGCAGGATGTTAGCTCGCATGGCAGTTGTGAGGGGGTACATGTGAACTCTCTGCACTGCTTTCACGACTTTCCTTACACCTAAAATTAGCCCAAAGTGAAGATTTTATTAAAGAAAAAAACCAAGCCTCATAACTAAGTGCACCATCTTTCTCAGAGGCCCCCTTGGAGACTTACCGTACCCTGTGCCCCACTTCTCAGCTACAGAGGAGGGGATCTGGTCAGATTGAGAACCAGAGGCAGAAGCAGGCCTCTTGAGCCCCAAACCCACATCCAGGGGTCTGAGGCTTTCGAACGCTGTGGGCGTGACTTTGCTTCCTTCATACAGAGCTGAGGGGCCCTTGGAGCCCTTCAGTGAGACCCAGAAACGGTGAGACCCAGACCCAGAGATGGGTGCCGATCTGTTTCTTAAACGACAAACACAGCCCCCCAGCCCCATTTCCTCCCATCGCCTCTGGTTGCCAACTGAAACAACCCTACGTTCCCAGAGCAGCCGTTTGCCAAAAGACAAAACAAAAAAACAAAACAAACCTTCTGTTTCTCATCCTGGCCTCAAATCTTTAAAGCTAAGCCTACCTGAAGAACGACGGCTTGTCAGTGCTCAGCCTAAAGAGAGAGGCGTTTCTAAGCTGAGCCTGTGTTGAACAGAGAAACGTCCTTGGCTCCAGACAACAAAATTCACTGTGACCCGAATGGGTGTTCAAACCTGGCTCCGGGCAAACTGTCACTCCTGGACATCATTCTAAAAAACCACTCATCGCCTGACGTCAAAATTGTCTGTCTGAATATGTGTTTGGAAGACCACTGTTCCGTCGTGTTGCTGTTTTATTTTTATTTACTTGATATGCTTTTTTGGTTTATAGCTAAAAGCCATGAGCATGAGACATTTATATGCAGTTTTACGTTCGTGCATCTTTAAGTAACATGATAATAAACATAATTGGCATTTAAAAATGGGATCTATTTGGAGCTATCGGATGCTGTAGTTCATCAAATCTAAGATCCCATTATTTCTAAGATTGGCTGTTATGTCTCGTGACACTAAAGAAAATAAATAATCAGTCTCACTAAGTATGGCATGACGTTAGGGGGAAAAATCATCCTATGCATCTGTCCCCAAATCATTAACCTCTGCTCAACCAGGAGGCTATGGGGTATGAGCTCCCGGCAAGAGAGCATCAGAGGCAATTCTCTTAAGGGAAGTGTCACTTGCTCTCCCAAGACTGGTGCTAAACCGAACGGATAAAGCTGAACTATGAATCCCAAGTTCAAGTCCCAGCACTGCCACGAAACCACAAAACCTGGCCTGTTTCCTCATCTGTAAATCCCGCAAGTTAGACTAGCAGGGTTGACAAACTTTTCCTATAGGAGCCAGGGAATTGGTATTTTTGGCTTTGCAAGCTACAGTCTCATTACGTCGTAGCCTGAAAGCCACTGTAGGCAACATGTCAACAAATGTGTGTGGCTCTGTGACAATAAAACTTTATTGGTGGACACTGAAACTTGAATTCTATATAATTTTCATATGTCATGATATATTATGCTTCCTTTCATTTTTTTTTAAACCACTTCAAATGTAAAAACCATTCTCAACCCAAGGGCCACACAAAAACAAAATGAGCTGGATTTGGCCTGAGGGCTATGGTTTGTCATCCCCTGGACTGGACAGTCTAGGGAAATCTTCCAAAACTGACTTCCTAAGACCCTCAATCCACATTCTCAACCACCAGATACTTTAGTAGCTCTAAAAACAACTCACAACTTGTCCAAATACTCATCTACACTCATATGCCTTTAGAGGTCTGATTTTCTCCTAAAATTTCCCCTATTCACTTCCTATACCTGCGATGTCCAGTATGTGGCACTGAGCACAGGAAATGTGGCTCATCCCAAGGTGTAAAAATCTGTAAGTGTAAAATACATACTGGATTTTGAAGACCTCATACAAAAGAAAGTAAAATAGTTCATTTGTAGTTTCTTCACATTGATGACATGCTGAAATGTCAGTATTTTGGATATAGTGAGTTATGTAAAATGTAGCACTAAAATTAGTTTTACCTAATTGCTTTTTTGAATGTGGCTGGTCAAACGTATATAAATACATATGAGGTTCGAATCCTATTTCTATTCATCAGTACAGTTTCTTAGAGTAGAGAACATGGGAGAATAATTCATAGAAAACTCCACAACCAGGGATCCCTGGATGGCTTGGCAGTTTAGTGCCTGCCTTCAGCCCAGGGCCTGATCCTGGAGTCCTGGGATTGAGTCTCACATCGGGCTCCCTGTGTGAAGCCTGCTTCTCCCCCTGCCCATGTCTCTCATATATAAATAAAATATTTTTTTTAAAAAACCTCCGTAGCCTACAGAGTTACATCTTTTCGAAAAGGAATTCAAGGTTACTAAGCTATTCTTATCACTTTGTCCGTAGAAACAAAATAGTGGCAGGGAGGCGGGGGCAGATGAATTGGTGGAGGATTTTTTACGGCAGTGAAACTACTCTGTGTGATACCATAATGGCGATGTGTGACCTCATACATTTGCCCCAACCCATGATACAACACCCACAGTGAGTCTGAATGTCATCTATGGACACTGGGTGATCAAAACGTGTCCGCGGAGGTTCACTGATTATAACAAATGTCCCACTCTCATGGGGATCTTGATAATGCAGGAGCCTGGGCAGGGGGGCGGGAGGGGTATATGGGAAATCCCTTCTGCTCAATTTTGTTACGGACCTTAAAATGCTCTAAAAAATAGTTGATTAAAAAAAAAAAAAAACCCAAACAGGCCTTTTTACTTTAATGCAATCACAGATTCATACAATCTGATTAGAAATAGTTCAGCCCATGGGGATCCCTGGGGGGCTCAGTGGTTTAGTGCCTGCCTTTAGCTCAGGGCGTGATCCTACAGTCCTGGGATCGAGTCCCACATCAGGCTCCTTGCATGCAACCTGCTTCTCCCTCTGTGTGTGTGTGTGTGTGTGTGTGTGTGTGTCATGAATAAATAAATAAAACCTTAAAAAAAAAGAAATAGTTCAGCCCAATATTTCCCAGCCAGGGGTGATTTTGCCCCCCACCAGGGACACTGGGCAGTGTCTGGGGACACCTGTGTTTGTCACGACTGAGGGTGCTCCCGGCAGTGAGTGGGTGAGGTCGGGGATGCTGCTCAGCCCCCAAGAGAGCCCAGGACAGCCCCATGGGGAGGAACCTGACCCAAATGTCAGCAGTGCCGAGAGGGAGACCCTGAGTGAAATGACGGGGTAGATTCAGCCCTGCCTCGGGACTCGCACAAGAGGTGCTGCTCACCCCCACCTGTCCCCTGGCAAACTTGTCAGTGCGAAGCTCATCTCTGGCCCATCCTACACACAGGATCCCCATCTCTCCGCCCCCGGAAGGCTTCTTTTCTTGCAGCACCTGTGGAACTCATGGCCTATCTCCACCACCCCCAGGGACCCCACTCAGAGAGCCAGGCCAGGGACAGAATGGGCCTGGGTCCCCCATCTCCACGCCTCCCCACGCTTGCACACAAGCATCTCATTCACGTGGCACTCCCGGCGCCTGGCACCCGCTCTGATGCTTAAAATAGGCACACAAGCAGCCTTTGTTGGGGAGAGGAAGGAAGGAAGGAAGGCAGGCAGGCAGGCTTCAGACAAAGGAGAAAGCAAACCGCACCATCCAGGAAAGGGGGCCTGTGCTGAGCGGGTGGCAGGGAGGGGCAGGAGGGGCAGGTTCTGCAAAGTGAAGGTCACTGTGGAAAGGTGAGGTGGGGCCCACCCCCACAGTGCCCCCAAGGCTGCAGGAGGCATTTTGACTCTGTCAAGTGGGTGATGAGTTGGTAGAGGTGGCAGGGAAATGACAATACATCTGTGCCTTACAGAGTAGATTCTGGCCGTGTTGGAGCTGCCCACCTGAGCAGGCCACAAGGCCAACCAGCTAGGATGGGTGGCACCAGAGACCACGAACCACTTAACTCAAGTGAAAAAGAGAGGCAGAACCTGGAGGGCTGACACCTGGGCCACCCCCAAGCTTCAGTTTAACAGGCCACAAAGTGCCAGGAAAAAGTCACTGAAATAGCAGCTTGATTGTTCACTGCCAAGATGTGGGGGCAATCCAGATATCCAGATATCCACAGCCAGGTGAATGGAGAAACAAAGCATGTCCATCCACAAGGTGGAATATTACTCACCCACAAACAGGAGCGAGGCCCTGACACGTGCCGCCCTGGGGACAGACCCCAAGCCCACGACACTCAGGGAGGGAACCAGACACAGGAGCCTCCATGGTGTATGAGTCCATGTGTGTGACACATCCAGGACAGGCTTGTCCACAGATGGGGTGGGAGTTCGGGGCGGGGGGGTGGCACTGGGGGCTAGGAAGGGGGGACAGGGACTGATGGTTAATGGTTATAGGGATCTTATATGAGTGATGGAAGGCTCTAAAGTTTTTTTTTATTAAATATTTTATGTATTTATTCATGAGAGACATAGAGAGAGAGGCAGAGACACAGGCAGAGGGAGAAGCAGGCTCCACGCAGGGAGCCTGAAGCGGAACTCGATCTCAGAACTCTGGGACCACGTCCTGAGCCAAAGGCAGGTGCTCAACCGCTGAGCCACCCAGGCATCCCAGCCCTAAAGTTTTATGGGGATGCTTGCACAGCTCCATAAACTTCCTCCCAAAACTGAACCCTATGCTGAAAATGGCTGAGTTTTATGACGTGGAAATTATACCTCAACGTAAAAATTGAAAAGCAGTAAGAACTTCCCCTTTACAAAGTTCTCAAGGAAAACTAGTAGCCATTTCTGGAAGAGTCTCAGAGCTGCCCGAAGCTCCCCTGCATGCCAGCTGTCAGGGTGGACGAGGAGGAGAATGGAGGCCACCCACCACCACCCCACCACCCCTGGGGACAAGCCATTTCACCTCTTCAGCTCTTCGACCTGGTCTCCAAGGTGTGCTAGACGACTAGGCCATGACTTTCTCCAGACCCTGCAGCCAGAGAGGCCAGGCCGAAGGGTGGCACGAGAGAGGAGCAACAGGAAGCCAGGCCCACAATTGTTGAAAAGAACATCAGGAAGTGGAGGGAGGCTCCTCGGATGGCAGAGGCCAGCCGTTAGAGGCCCTGGGCACCCAGCGGACGTAAGACAAACCTCCCCCAGGACAAAGATCCAGTAGGGGAGTCACCTGCTGGCTGCTACTGCAGGGCACAGAGGAAGGCAGGGAGTAATTCTGCATGGACACCCAGCAATGGTGCAACTGTCCTGGTAACCATCCTCTCTAGAAAGCTCCAGAAAGTTCCAAAGTCATGGAGGCCGTGCACAATGCCTCTTTTGTAAGAAACTACAAAGGGCTTCAAGAATAGTAATGACCTAGTAAGTGCCATTTTAAAGACTATTCTTGGTCTCCAGATGCAAATGAGAAAATTTGTAACAACACCTTGAACGGAAGAAGCAGCTTTTTACTCTACTACACGGTGTACAAAAATAATGCGTCCATTCAGTAAATTCGAAGTTGAGCCTGTGTGTTAGGTCATTCATATTCCATCGTCCTTCCCTTCAAACCACAGGGCCACAGGCTTTACGAAGCATGAAACGAGAGCAGAAAACAATGGCATCAAGCACAGGATATTTCCTAAGTAAGACAGATTCTCCAAACAACTCTGACCTCTCTGCAACCCTCACACACTATAGGTTAAAAACAGGAAAATGAATCTAGAAGTTTGGCACCTTTCAATGCTTATGAACTTATTGATTCATCCCACGCATAAGATCACTGTAATGTGTTTTCAAGAGTCACAGAAAACCCACCAAGAAGGAAGCCGGGTTCTAAAATCTTCTAAAAACATTCTTCCTCTCAAACTGAGCGCTCTAGATTTAAAAGGCAACCCCAGGGCAGCCCCAGTGGCACAGCGGTTTGGCACTGCCTGCAGCCTGGGGTGTGATCCTGGAGACCCGGGATCGAGTCCCACATCAGGCTCCTTGCATGGAGCCTGTTTCTCCCTCTGCCTGTGTCTCTGCCTCTCTCTTTCTCTCTCTGTGTGTCTCTCATGAATAAATAAAATCTTTAAAAGAAAAATTTTTTTAAAGGCAACCCCAAATCTGAAGGGCCGACCTTCCTAAGGATCAAAGGTGAGATGTGGTCTGCAAAGGGGAAAAGAACCTCATTTTGCCTGAAACAGCAGATTTCCACCAGGGTGATTCTGCACCCAGCCAGCGCCGGGCAAGGTCTGGGGACGTCCGGGCCATCACAACTCAGGGTGCTGCTGGCATGGAGTGCATGGGGCCACGGATGCTTCTCAGACCCCACAGTGCCCAAGACACCCCGATGTTGGCAGTGCTGAGCGGAGAGACCCAAGTCCATCATATGAGCTCCAGCTATAGAGTTCATATAATTAAAGAGCATATAATTGCGGCACACGGGTCCCCTTAGGGTACACATTGGAATGGCGCCTGGGGGTACACCTAAATCAGAATGACCCATGCAACATTCTCTAAGTGAATGTGCCTATTTCTGGACAGGCCTTCAGAATCTCCTGGTCTCAGACCCTTTGGTTTTTTTTCCCCTTACTTTTAATAATATGGACTTCACCCCACCCCCTGAAGAGATTCTTTGTTAAAGCTCCAGGGGTGGGATCCCTGGGTGGCGCAGCGGTTTAGCGCCTGCCTTTGGCCCAGGGCGCGATCCTGGAGACCCGGGATCGAATCCCACGTCGGGCTCCCGGTGCATGGAGCCTGCTTCTCCCTCTGCCTATGTCTCCGCCTCTCTCTCTCTCTCTGTGTGACTATCATAAATAAATAAAAATTAAAAAAAATAAATAAAGCTCCAGGGGTGATCTCATGTGCACCCCAAGGCTGAAGGACCGGAGTCAAGCTCCAGCTGATTCCTCCCCTCCCCTACCCTCTGTGACAACCCAGTAATTCTACCCACCCACCTTCCCCCCTCCCAAAAAAAAACCCCTTAATTTAGAACATTATTATCAACGTCTCACGTCCCCCTGCCATGTGCCAGGAGTGTGCTAGGTGCGTGCACTCCCTCATCTGACCCCCCCAGCAGCCCTATGAGGTGCCTGCTATGGCCGTCTTAGTCCCCTCTCACCGAGGAGCAAAGTCAACTCCCCCAGAGGCACCGAGGCCACAGCCACGCAGCAGCACACAGGCCCGCCGTCCAGAGCCCACTACACTCTTAATGTCCGCAAGACCTTGGCGTCCAACTGAACAAGTGTGGGAACTTGGCGTTTCTGCATCCGGGACACCCAGCAACAATCAAAGCCTCTGAGCTGCTGTTCATCACACCTGTCTTCTCCCGCCCACCTTCCAGCCCCCAGCAACCCCCACTCCCCAGGAAAAACAAAGTGCCACCCACACGTCTCAATACTATGGCCCCCAGAACTCCCACCTGGGTTCCTCGTTCCTGAGCCCCAAAACTCCTGAAAAATTCAGTCACAGACACAAACCTTTCTGCTTCCAGGACGGTCTCCTTATACCCTACATCCTAGGAGCGGACCTCCCAAAGTGTGTTGGACTCCCACCTCCTCCAGCTCACTGTGGCCAAGGGGCTTCTGCAGGCCCCTCTCCCACACCAAATGCTCAGTCCTCCAAAACAGGGGGGCGAGTGGCCTCCACAATCCTTACAACTGACTTCTAGCCAAGACCCCCCCCATTTCCTCCTGACTAGTTGCCCTCCCCCAAAACAGCAGCACCAGGTGTCACAGCGTCCACCGCTGGGCCCCCAGGGCCCTTAGGATCCACCCCCACACCCCTGCTCCAAGTAGCCTGTCGCACCTGCCGCCCAGCGCAGCCTCACTGTGCGCCTTTCCCAGCTCACCCCCACGCCCCCCTGGGTCCCCAGCTCCCCGCTGGCTGCGCTCCTCCCCCCGCCCCTGCAGCCCCCTCCCCAGCCACCCTCCACTTTCAAGTTCTCATCTGCCCGGCCCCTCGGCCCCTCCTCAGATAACCGCCACCTGCAGCTCTAGCACTATTCCCTCTCCCCTGCCAGCTCTGATGCCCAGCTCTGCCCCTCCCCTGCCCCCCCTACCCCAGTCCCAGCCCAGACCCCCAACTACAGCCTCAGCCCCTTCCTACGGACTCTGAGCCCCGACTCCGGCCGGGACCGGGACGCAGCCCCCTCCTCACGGGCCGACCTGCGACTCCGGCCGGGACCCTCGACTCCAGCCCCCTCCTCACGGACCGACCCCCGACTCCCGCCGGGACCCTCGACTCCAGCCCCCTCCTCACGGACCGCGACCCACGACTCCCGCCGGGACCCTCGACTCCGGCCCCCTCCTCACGGACCGACCCCCGACTCCCGCCGGGACCCTCGACTCCGGCCCCCTCCTCACGGACCGACCCCCGACTCCCGCCGGGACCCTCGACTCCAGGCCCCTCCTCACGGACCGCGACCCGCGACTCCCGCCGGGACCCTCGACTCCGGCCCCCTCCTCACGGACCGACCCCCGACTTCGGCCGGGACCCTCGACTCCAGCCCCTCCTCACGGACCGACCCGCGACTCCGGCCGGGACCCTCGACTCCGGCCCCCTCCTCAGGCCCCCTCCTCACGGACCGCGGCGACCCCCGACTCCGGCCGGGACCCTCGACTCCAGCCCCCTCCTCACGGACCGCGACCCGCGACTCCGGCCGGGACCCTCGACTCCGGCCCCCTCCTCACGGACCGCGGCGACCCCCGACTCCGGCCGGGACCCTCGACTCCGGCCCCCTCCTCACGGACCGACCCCCGACTCCGGCCGGGACCCTCGACTCCAGCCCCCTCCTCACGGACCGACCCCCGACTCCCGCCGGGACCCTCGACTCCGGCCCCCTCCTCACGGACCGCGACCCCCGACTCCCGCCGGGACCCGGGACGCAGCCTCTTCCTCACGGACCGCGACCCCCAACTCGGTCCACAGCCAAACCAGAGCCCTTCCAGGGCGCCTTCCCTGGGCCGCCCGGGGCCGCCCTCCGCCCCGGCCGCGCCCCTGCCCCCCGAGCCCGAGGCAGGGCCGCCGGACCCCGGCCCGGCCGGCGGCTGCACGCGCCCTTACCTGAGCTCTGGCCGCCGCGGCCGCCTCAGCCTCGCCGCGCAGCCGAACCCGCCGCCTAGCCGGCAAGGGCCCGCTCCCTCCGGGGGCGGGGCCGGAGCCCGGGGGACGGGCACTGGCAGGCAGCGCGGCCAATCAGGAGCCCGGACGGCGGGAGGCCCCGGGCGGGGCGGGGCGCGGGGTAGGCAGCGGGGTAGGCTGCGCCCAGGCGAGGGGGCGGGGCTCGCGCCGTGGGCGGGGCCAGGAGGTGGGACGCTGAGTGGCATCGCAGCTGGCCACCCGCGAGCGGGGACCGCGTGGTGGGGGCGGGGCTATGCTAATATGCACATTGGCCCGCTGTGGTGTGGACTCCACCACCCGCGACAAGCAGATTTCCAGAGGTGACTCGGTGACGTCAGTGGGGGGCGAGGCCCTCCGCGAATTCGAATCCAAAAGCCTAGCACCTGGGCCTCCCTGGCGGGAGAAGTACGTCCCTTCCTCACAGAGCGCTTGACCTGCCGGACGACAGAAACTGCGCCCTCATTCTGAGCCCTCTACAAAACGCCAAGAGGCGAAATCACATTGTCCCCATTTTACAGAGGCGGTAACTGAGTCTCAGGGAGGTTACACCCAAGGTCATTCCCCAAAACCTGTCTCATAACTTCCAGGGCTTCTCAACTTCCTAATTCCTGCGCCAGGATCTGAAAAAGCAGGTTCCCTGGCCCCCACCCAGATTGAAGCATCCTGTGGGCCCTGGACCCCTGGAATGTGTATTTTTAATAGGCTCCCCCTGAAGATGTTGGGAAATGGATGGTACGTCTGCAAAAGCACCGACAGTCAGGGAGGGGAGAATTTCTTAACACAGGAAGATGGAGCCACCAGATTCCGGGACTTCTAGAACTTTGTGCAATATGCTGCTATTCTGTGATCTGAGCCTCCAGCCCTCCAGCTGAGGGGCCCCCCTCCCCTCCCCGGGGCTCCTGTCATCCCTGCATGAACCTCCCCACTGCAGGCGCCTGGAGGCCCCAGCCCATGTCTCTACACAAGGGTCACAAACTGGCAGCCCCCCACCGGGGGGGGGGGGGGGGGGGGGAGGAATGCGGCCCCAGAATTGTTGAAAAATGTAAGTATGTTGGTAACATTTAAAAATCAGGGCATTTCACAAAAAGAAGTCTAGATTTCCAGGCCCTCTTGAGAAATCAGAAGGTCTGGCCGTTGCTGCGTGGGCTGGGCAAGGTGGCTGAGCATGCTTCCCCCCAAGGACATCATCATGTGGCCCCAAAGACAGAGGAGGCAAGAAAGGTGCTTTTCTCAAATCCAAAACTTAAAGAGGCACTGAGAAAAGGAAAAAAAAAAAAAAGAAGAAGAAAGAAACAGGAAACCTTGCCATCAAGATAAATACTATGTTAATGCAATATTTAAAAAATTCAAAATAAATGCAGAAATAATCCAGGATGAACAAAATACCAAAATCTTAAGGAAAGACAAGATCCGATGCTGCACTTGTGCCAACCACCTCGTTGCTTCTCCCAGGCTGTGTCAGATCCTATCTCTATTTAAAATATTGATATGTTTTTCGCCATGGTTTCCTTTGCATTAAATATTTCTTCACAATGTGTGTCTTGCTGGCTGAGTTCTTGGCGTCCCCCACTTAAGTCTCCTGCGGCTGGTGAATGCCTCCCTCTCCTCACCCTCTCTGTGCCTCTGCTGGGAAGTTTGCAAACTCTGCCCCAAACCATTTAACAGATGGGGACGCTGAGGCCCTGTGGGGTCCTCCCCATGTAAAAGGAGGCTCACCGCACCTGCTCATTCATTCCCCGCATCCGGCTGCAGTAAGTGTGGGCTCTGGCGGGGGTGAGGGGGTCTCTTGTGGGGGGACCACCTGGAGGAATGCTGAACTGGCTACATCACAAATGTGCAATCTGTTCCCACAGCTCCTTCCCTTGACCTCTTCCCTCACCCCCATCCCCCACCTCCTCCATCCCCATCCTCATCCCTCACCTTCTCCACCTTCACCCCATCCCTTCACCTCCTCCTCATCCCTCACCCTCATCCCTCACCTTCTCATCCTTCATGTTTCTTATCTTTTGCAGGTGGTGGGCTGCCCTCCCTGACCCCAAAGAAAGGACACTGATGGGGAATGCAGGATCCACTTTTTTATTGCAGGAAGACTATTTCTAGAGCAAATGCTACACAGACCCCACAATGGGGGGCAGGGGGCACCCACATGCAGGGGGAGGAGGGGCAGGGGTGGAATCACAGCAAGCATGGCCTGGCATGGTCCCCAGAACCAGGGATGCCCAGGCAGGATGGGCCAGAGACTGGGGCAGGCTCAGGCCCCTCCTGCTGCAGAAGCCCTTTCTCCCCAGGGGACCAGGGCCTGGGGCCAGGAAAGGCCTGGAGGTGGGCGGGGCCCCAGGGAGATTGTGCTATCAGGGTGTGTCCCTGAGAAAGGGCTGCAGACCCCTGCCCAGCAGGGCCCAGGAAATGCTCCCGGGGTGGGGAAGGAGCAACACCAGATGCTGGTGGGCCCTGGACCCACCACAGGATACAGGGGCTCAGTTGTGCTCAGGCAGGATGCCACCAGCTCTTCCATGCCCGTCCATGTGCCAGGCGGTGACGCACACACTTGCACACACACATTCCCTCCCTCTCTACATAGTGTGCCCAGTAAACATTAGTGGAGTCCCATGAACACAGAGAAGACCAAACACACTGCTACCGAGATGGACACAAGCAGCCCCTCTCACCTATAAACAGTCCCCATGTGGTCACATGACTGTACCGTGACATGGCCTTTCTCACATGCACACACGCATACACACACACACAGAGGTCAGTCCCGATGCGCCTAAGGACGTGCAAGCATGCACACACAGCTTTGTCATGCCCCAGGACGCCCAATGCTGCGAGCAACCCCAGGGAGACACGCACACGGCAAGGAGCCGAGGGTGGCTCCCGCTGACATCCAGTGGGCAACGGAGCCACTTGGGCCTGAAACTGCAGAAACTGGATGCCGCTGATAGCTGTGTGAGCTCGGGAGCAGATCCGTCCCCAGTCAGGTCTTCTGATGAGAATGCAGCCAGCGGCTCTGATCGCAGCCCCGTGAGATCCTGAGTGGAAGTCTTGGGGAAGCCATGCCCGGACTCCTGACCCACAGGAACAGAGATGACAAAAGTGTCCAGTTTCCATTGGCTGACTTTGTGGTCATTTGTTAGGCACCCACAGAGGATCGATACAGAGTTTGAGCCAAGAGCCACCTCACTACAAAGCCAAATGGGCTTCCTCAGGCAGCAGAACGAACAGGTTTACAGATGTGGTCCTATAAATCATGTCCCTCACTCCCCAAAATACAACCAAATACAACCATTTACAATCACACTTATGCTGGTACAAAGGTTCCCAGAGACACAAATAACCATTCCTGAGGACAACCACATTGCCCACCCCTACACATAGCCTACACCGTTATTACACAGAGACCGTGACACAGACTTACCATCCAAATGACAGCCACACACACACAAGTGCACGCATAGACACATGCTGAGACACAAGCGATCTGCCTGTGTGCTCCAGGTTGTACAAACCCACCACCCCCTGGTCACCCCCACCCCAGGCCTACGGCTCACCTTCATGCTTGTCACACAGCCCCTTCCCCCTCCATGAGTGTAGAGTTATGTGGCCACTCTTGGAATCTCATGGTGGCCTATATCCCCTGACTCCAGGACACACGTCTTGCTGGGCAGAGCCCCCCAACTCTGGGGCACAGTTGGCGGGAGGCAGTGGGCTGGGCAGAGCTCTGCGTGGATTCCCCTCAGATCCTGCTGGTGCTGGGTCCAGTCGCCTGCCCCTGGATGGGGCTCCGGGTGCCCCCCCCCCAGCACCCCACGTGCCCCTGCCTGAGGCTCAGTGGTAGCAGGCTGTGCCAGTGTCTGCAGGCCGGGTCTGGGAAGGCCCTCCATATTCATGCTGGACGGTCCCCTTGAGTTGTGCTGTGGCCACGGGCCAGTCCCAGGCCTCCCCTGCCTGTACCCGGCCTCACCCTACACTGGGCGAGGAGTGGGATTCCAGGCTGGCGGGGTGCTGCTGCAGGCTCTGTGGTTATTGCCTGGTGGCCTGAGACCCATCCCGCAAGGCCCCCCGCCCCTCACTGAGGCTTGGGGACAGAGGTGAGGACTGATCTGGGACCCGGGGTGGGGAGCACAGGCCGGAGGTTATGAAGGATGGAGCAGGGGCAGCGTCTGTTAAATACCAAAGGGGGGAAAACAAACTCTGAGGTCCATGTGCATTTCAACTCCCCCTCCCCAGCTCGGTCACAGTGATCCGATGGGGGAGACACAGGTCTGCCTAGGGCGCCCGAAGGAAAGAGACAGATGGGCAGGGACAGGGAGGACCCAGTGTCCTCGGTCCCAACGGGAACAGGCAGCTTCACCTGTTTCTCAGGTGCGGATCCAGGGGGCCACCTCCAGCACGTGGCTCTGGGGGGTGCAGACAGGCCTGGGGGGCGGGGGCGGGAGGCAGAGCCGCGCAGCAGAGCTGGGCTGGAGCCCCAGACCTGCCGCGGGCTCCCCGGGGCCTCGGTCTCCCCCCGCAGAGGTGTTGGGTGAAGGAAAAGAAGTGGAAGAGATGAGAGGGAGAGAGAAGGAGGTGGGGAGGAGGGCAGGGAGGCCCGCGGCTGGGAGCGGAGGACTGGGGGGGGAGGAGGAGCAGGGGCGTGGGGAGAGGCGTGGGCCAGCTGGTGGCGGGCGCTCCGGGCTCACATGAGGACGCATTTGCCCTTGACGCGGTCTGTCCTCTTCTGTTTGCTGGCGCGCTTGCCATCGATGTTGAGGCTCATGTTCCGGCGTGTCTCCAGCGTGAGCAGCTCCTGGAAGAGCTCCTTGACATTGTAGTTCATCTTGGCCGACGTCTCCATGAAGGCGCACTTCCACTCCTGGGCCACGGCCTGGGCCTCGCGGGTGTCCACCTCCCGCTGCGTCTCGTCGCACTTGTTGCCCACCAGCATGACGGGGATGTCCTCTACGCTGCCCTTGATCTGCACGATGAGCTTGTAGATGGGCCCGAGCTCCTCCAGCGACTGCTTGCTGGTGATGGAGTAGACCAGGATGAAGGCGTGGCCCTTGGAGATGGACAGCCGCTGCATGGCCGGGAACTGGTGGCTGCCCGTGGTGTCGGTGATCTGCAGCGTGCACACGCTCTTGTCACAGCTGATCACCTGCCGGTAGGTGTCCTCAATGGTGGGGATGTAGGTGTCCCGGAACGTGCCCTTCACGAAGCGCAGCACCAGCGAGCTCTTGCCCACGCCGCCCGCCCCGAACACCACCACTCGGTAGTCGTTGCTCTGCTCAGGCATCTTCCACGCGGTGGGGGGCGGTCAGGGCCGGGAGGGCTTGTGCCAGCTGCTAGAACCCCAGACCGACCCTGTACAGAGAGGAGTGTCAGGCATAAAGGGCCGCAGTCAGGAGGGGACAGCTCTGGGCCCCTGGGGGTGAGGCGACGGTACAAGGGGCAGCTTCTCAGAGGAGGTGACATTTCTCCTGTGTCCTGGGGAGGCCCTCTGATTGAGCTGGCTGACCTCGCAATTGTGCCCTGCATGTCGGCTTGGAGCCAGCCCCCTTAGTCTGCTTCTCTGCCCCAGAACCTGGGGCCCAAACTCGTTCCCGGGGGACTCTGCTGGGAGGGGTGCGCAGATGCCAGTGTGCAGTGCACTCACTGCTTCCCCACCTGCTGCCCCCCTCCCAGGCTGCACTGGCTGCTCCTTCTCTTCCCGGGGTGGCCATGAGCTCTTGGAAGCCAGCAGACCTGGCTCTGTGACCTGGGCAAGCTGCGTTGCCACCCTGAGCCTCTGTTTCTGCCTCTATGAAATGATGCCTCTCTCTGACAACCACAGGCTCCCTGCTGGGGTCCGAGGTGGTGGCCTGGGCAGAGCTCCACCTGGATTCCCTTCAGATCCAGTCACCTGCTCCTGGATGGGGCCCTGGATGCCCCCTCCCCAGCACCCCCACATGCCCCTGTCTGAGGCTCGCTGGTGACAGGCTGTGCCAACGTCTGCGGATCCCTGAACCTCATGGGAGCCACATGGTGGGGTGTCTTTAACATGCCTGTCGCCTTGGGCCCAGAAATGACAAACCCGGTGGCCCAGGGCCACTGCCCCAGGAACTTGCACCATAAAGCTGCCCTCCTCTCTCATCCTAAGAGTGTGGTCCTGATGCTGGAGGTCTAAGAGCCACAATTTGCAAATCATGGCACTGATTTCTGATAGCAGCCTTGATCAGAGGTGGGACAACTGAAACTGGACCCAACAAGAAAGGTCCCCACTTCCTGCACTCTGCACCCAGAGGGCAGTCTGGTCTGCCATAGCCGATGGCTCAGGTCTGCTGTATCTGCAGGAACAGATCTTCCTGCAAGGGTGTCCTCCAAGCCTCTCCCACTGCCCCTGTGCTCAGAGAGATCCAGTGGCCTCTCGAGGTCACACAGCACAGCAATTCCTGGGCTGTTGCAGAGGGGGGAGGAGCCCTGGGCTGGGGTGGGACAGCAGAAGGCCTGTCTCCAGCAGGACACCGCTTCCCTTCCTCCTTCCCAGCGGTCTCTGAAGGTCCCTCAGTATGGAGGGCTGTCCACCGTGGGAGAGAGGAGACAGGAGATTACAATGGACCAAGGTCCCTCCCTCAGGTGCGTGGGGGTGTAAGACCAGGTGTGAACCTCCTGGTGAGAACCTGGCAGGTCAGCTGGGGTCCCTGAGTCCTGGTTTTCTGTGAATGGGAGCATGCACGGAGCCTGCTCCACAAGTTGCTGGGACAAGCAGCGTAGAAGCGGGATGAAGCCCACAGCACAGCCAGGCTCCTGGCACGCGGGGCCCTCGGTAAAGATAGACCATCGTAACCATCAACCACGAGGGCTCAGGGTGTAAAGCACTTGGCTGGTGGTGGGTTGTGAAGGCAGGCCCTGAAGGATCAAAAGTACCGGGTTTGCCAGGAGCGGATATAACGATAAAAGTAACAGCAGACACATACCCCACTTACGTGCCAGGCACACTTCTACACGCTCACCAGTACTCACTCCTAGTAGACCATTTGGAATGTTGGTGACATGCACAGCAATTCTCAGCACTGGGAGGAAGCTGCGGGGGGGGGGGGGGGGGGTGGTTGTTGGCAAGGGGTGCCAGCCCGTTCTGCAGACGCTGCCCTTCCCTAGGTGGGCACCCTGAGAGGTGGGCACATGAGCGTGCCACCGGGCACCGCCATCACTGGCCGGAGACCCAGGCCGCCCTTGCCCTGCTCTGGGTGCAGACCCCCTGGCAGGCTCCGGGCCCATCAGCAGGATGTCCTCCAGGAGGGGCCCTGCTGGTGTCTGAGTCCCTGCAGTCGGACCCCGGGTCTACTCACCCCCACGTCCAGGCCAGACACCCACCTGGCGCTGCGGAATCCCACCCTCGTCTGCTGTGGGGTGGGGGTAGGGGGTCGTGGCCACCGAGGCTCAGAGGGGGAGGCACTGGCTCAAGGTCACAGAGCAGGGAGGTGGCAGGGCCGACTAGGATTTGAATTGGGCCCCGCTGGCTCCCCAGCCCAGGGTCCTCCTCTAAGCCCGGGGAGCAGGCCTCGACCGACCCAGGGGAGGGCAGAGGACACACACACTCTCTGCTCCGGCAAATGGGGAGGGGTCCGACCTGGGCACTGGGAGTGACGGGGGCCTGGGGAGGGGACGCACACCCCGGGCCAGCCCGCGGCTCCGGCGGCGGCTCTGGTGGGGGAAGGGCCCGACCAAGGGAGGGGCTCCGGGGTGCGGGGCTCGGCGGGGCCGCGGGGGCAGGAGGCCGGGCGGACGCTCCGCCGGGGGACGGGCCCCTCGCGGGGGCTCTGAGCGCGCCCGACCCCCGCCCGGAGCGGGGGAGGGGCGGGGGCGCGGGCGAGGGCCGCGGGGCGCGGGGCGCGGAGGGAGCTGTCCAAGGTGGGCGCGCCGCGGCCGGGGCGGCGGGGCCCGCGCGCTGGGGGCTCCGGGCGGGGGCCGCGGGGGCGCAGGAGGGCCCGGGCCCGCGGCCGCGGGGGGGGCTCGGACAAAGGAGGGGCGCGCGGGGAGAGGCGCCGCGGGCCTCGCGGGTGGGGTGCGGGGTCCCCCCCCCGGCCCCCGCCCCGGCCGCCTACCTGGGCGCTCGTCCTGCGGCGCCGCCGCGGCTGCTGCTGGCCGGCTCGTGTCCGCTCGGGCGCCGCCGCCCCCCGCGCGCCCGCCGCCCGCCGCCCGCCCGCCCGAGCCGCCGCCGCCGCGCCCGCGCCCGTCCCCGCCCGTCCCCGCCCGCCGGGCGCCGCGCTCCGCCCCTCCCCGGGGACCCGCGCCCGGCCAAGGTCACGGCCGCCCGACCCCCGCCCCGCGCCCCCGCCCGCGCCCGCGCCCGCGCCCTGGGGAGTCGCCGGGCCGGCGGGGGGGGGGGGGGCGACGGGGCGGGGTCGGCGGGGTCGGCGGGGTCGGCGGGGTGGGCCTGCCGCTTCGGGAGCCCCGCTCCCCGGGTCACCCTGGAGCCAGGCGCGGGGCACGAGGGCGCAGCGGGAGGTCACCCCGGAGCAGAGGGAAGGGGGTATTGGCGGAGCTGCAGCCTAGGCCCCGCGGTGCTGGGGTCGGTGCTGGGGTCGTGGGCCAGCCAGGGTCCCTCCCGCAGGGGAGTGGGGCCTTGCGGGGATGACCGTGTGGTCAACGGATAGCGATGTGGGAGAGGGCCCAGGCCCAGGGGACTGCAGCTGGAGACCCCCCATCCTAGGGGCTCTGTGCCAGGAGGGGAGTGAAGGCAGCACCAGGTCCGGTCAGGTGCCCCTGAGGGCAGCCCCCCAAGGGGGAGAGGACAGGTGTAAGTCTGGGGGGACCACTTGAAGGTGGGGGTAACAAAGGGGGAGGGGGCTGGGCTTGTGGGTTTGGTAGGAAAATGTCCATCTTCCTCAAATAAGAGTTGCCTCTAAGAATAAATGTTTGCCTTCCGGAAGTGCCCGGACCTTTGAAGCGTCTGTGCTGCCCACCGTTAAGGCAACAGGATTCCATCACTCCCTCCCTCCTGAAGGACTGGAGGGAGGGCAGAGGCTCATCTCAGAGGAGACAGGACTTTCAGGTGCACCAATCGGACCTGGGGTGGGCGTGAGACAGCCCCGGACTCCCAGAAGCCTGCTGCAGTAAGATGCCCCTTGCTGGGGAGGCAGGTACTAAGGCCCCACAAGCAGGCACTTCCTGAGGTCAGAGCAAGGGGAGGGTGATCAGTCTGGTAGGTGGTGAGCTTCCCATCCTGAGTGTATGAGCAGATGGTCGGCGGAGCCTCTGGGCCCCTCTGAGCTTCTCGGTTCCAGTCGACCCACCACCTCTAAGGCTCTGACTGAGGTGGATGTTTTCTGCTCCGTTGGACACAAGCACTGCCCCCCAAGACCACCTGGCTCCCACAGAGCCTGGGCCCCTGAGGTCAGTCCTGCTTCTGGAGCTTGGAGGTCCTCATCTCCCCCTGATCCAGCCCTCCACTTCACCCACCCAGACTGCCGCGCCTGCTTCCTTTCTGGTCTCCCAGGATCACCCTCCAGAGCACCCCCCCCCCCCCCCCCCCCCCCCCCCCCGCCAGGCATTCAGTGCCTCCCAACCCTTTGCCTGCAGGGCAAAGCCAGCTTCTCAGCCTGCTGTTCTGGCCCATCTGAGACCTGACCTGAACTCTCCTCCTAGTCCTGGGGGCTGCTTGCAACTCCTCCCCGGAGACACCTCCCTCCTGCCCTGTCCTTAGCCCTGTGGGGGCACCTCTGAGGATGGTCTGGCCCCAGCCCCTCATCTTGGGGTGCCCTCAACCAGAGATGGAGACGGTTGGATCGACAGACAGCAGTTATTATCTGCTGCTCTGGGTTGCCACGTCCCAGCCAAGTGCCCCTGTGAGCCTCAGTTTCCCCATCTGGGAGTGAGGCTCACTGTTGTCTCACCTCTCGGGGTTGCAGGGAGCAAGCAGGATGACGTCCATCTTCATGGGGCTGCCAGGCACACAGGTGCCCCGAGGCAACAGCCCCACTCCCTCCCATTCCAATGGCCTGCCTGCCTCGGTCTCCCGAGTGACGGGTCTGCACTTGGGCCAGGCCTCCAGCCTCTGGCCAGCTCTCTGGCTCCTCCGGGCGCCTGCCCAGGCCAGGGCAGGCTGACTCATGCGTAGGAGCGTGGGCACAAGCAGCAGCTCCACTCTGCGGCTGCTATTTATAGCTCCCAGGCCAGGCTCTCGGCCTTGTGAGCGGGGGGAAGCCAGGCCCAAGTCCCCTCTGTGCTGTCCCCAGGGCATGGGGGCCCAAACCCCACTGGAACACCCCAAACCACGATGGCAGTGACATCTTGCCTACAGCCAGCTGGGAGAGGCCTGGCCTTTGAGAGCAGGGCTGTGTGTGGGGAAGAGGAGGCTGGGGCTAGAACTCGGGTCCATTGGGCCCTGAAGCCACAGCCCAGCCTTCTTCCTGTCTCTGGCTGGCCGTCCCCGTCCGGCACAAGTCCTCTCCACGGCAAGGGACAACCGTTCACCTGCCAAGTCCCAACTCCTCACCCCGGCCTGGCGGCCCGTGGACTTCTCCTTGCCCCAAAGCCAGGGGTTGGGGTGGGGGGCACACCTGCCCTCCTTATCCCCAGCCCCCCACTCCTGGCAGTGCTGCGGGGCCAGGAAGGTGGCAGGGTTGCCTTCTCTGCTCTCTCTGCGTTCATAGGATTAAAGCAATTATGTGGGCAAAGCACAGGCCGAGGGTCATGGTCTCCAGCAGATGCCGGTTGGTCCACAAAGGTTTTTTTGTTCTTAAGTTTGGCGTCAAAGCTCGAAAATAAGAAAATCATTTGTCAAAACCCAGTTTGCCTTGGAGAAGGACTAGGCGGGCGCTCCTGAGCCTGAATTCTGCTGGTCGGGGCTTCTGCAGGCGCTGCGCCCCAGCCCCGGGGGCTATGCTGGTTCCCTGCTGAGGCCGCCTGCCGGGCCTTAGGAGGCAGCTCGGGTTCCTCCCAAAATACAGGGCGCTGTGGTTACCGCTAACTCTCAGGGGCGGGGGTCCCCGAAGTCTTCACCGCGGGCACAATCAAGACCCACGATGCTTGGGTGTTTTTACAGACCGCCAGGGCGGCTGTGGTCAGTCAGGAGAAAAACGGCCACAGCTCGGGGAAGACTCTCGGCCCTTGCCCCGCACAGGCTGTCCCCCAACTCGCTGGCAAAGCTCTTTCCCCAACTCCTCAGGACTCCCGACGTGGCCCCAGGGATTTCCTCCCTGAGCCCGTCATTAAAATCATTTGCATTTTCCTTGTCTCCCTCCCTTCACTCTGCTTTCTCGGTCTCCAACGCATCTATTGCTGGCTGACGCCCCACCAGGCCTTGGTGTGTCCCGGTCTCCCGCACCAGGCCAGCTGCCGTGCGTCCTAGGTCCCCGGACCCCCGGGGGGACTCTGGGATATTTGTCTGGGGACACTGGCAGTGGCCACCACTGACATGCTCCTGGCATCACGTGGGCGGGGCCCAGGGATGCTGCCCCCACCCCCACTGTCCAGGACAGTCCGGTGTCAGCAGTTCTGGGGGAGAGAGACCCGGCATCGAGCATCAGCACCCCCAGGGGCTCGGTGGTGATGCGGACCCTGCAGCCCCGCCCCCAGCCAGGATGGGCTCACAGCCCGCACCCACGCCACCGGCGACACGGCCCGCAGGTCTGGTGCAAGGCGCAGACCCTGCCCTAGCTGGTCAGCTGGAGCGGCTGCGCCTGAACGCGCTCGCGGGGAGGCCCAGCTGGTTCCGGAGGGGGAGGCCCACGGACAGCGCTGCCTGCTTTCTTTGGTCTAAACGCAGCACCCGGCCATGCCTCCCGTGCACCCACAAAGTGGGGGCTCTGAACTGCCCACCTGTCCAGCCGGTCCCCCCCGCCCCCGGCCAGGCCAGGCCCCCGCCCATCGCTTCAGCGCTCTGTTGGAGCTCCGCATCAGCCAGCTGGGCTGTTCCTGCCCTGGGAGCCACAGGCTTTCGGGGTGGCAGGGGGCACAGAGGGGTCCCTCTTGCCCCAGCCCCTGGCTCTAGCACCCAACAGCCCAGAGAAGGGTTCCTGCATCTTGACGGACTATAGCCTCGCAGCGGCCCCCTCCTCGCCTGCAGGGGGTTCTGGAAGGTCAGACGGGCGGGCCACTGGCTTCGTCCAGAAGCTAGGAGGCAGTTCAGGCTGGGACAGGAGGGATACATGCCTCTTCCTGGCAGGGCCACGGTCCAGAGCTGGTGGCCAGGCAGGTGCGCGGGCAGCGCGGGCTGGGAGACGCCACCCCATCCACCGCCTGCCTCTGGGGGCTGGAACCGGTGCGCCGCCTCCCCGCCCCACGCTAATGACTTCTCCACCAGAGATGCAAACAGCAGACAACAGAAGCCCCGACACACTGTTATTAAGGTTGATTCAATCCCCGAGGCCCGATGCCGCCTCATAATTCCCCCTTTGTTTCCAGATCAAGGAGGGGAATCTGGTTGACTCCACCCCGCTGTCGCCTGCCTCGGAGCCTCCACGTGGGGCAGCCCTCCGAGGGCTGACGGGCTCACGACTGGAGCCCGGAGCCTGGTCCCAAGGTGATCCTCCTCCAGGCAGAGCTCCCGTGGTGACCCGGGGCCTTCCTGCTTGGGGCCGAGCAAGTGGTGGGGGTGGGTGGGCCTTGGCTCAGCCAGGTCCCCGCGGACAGAGTTGGCGCTTGAAGTTCTGTGTCTTTGAACAGACGGCAGTGTGTGCTGTCGGGGCACACTCCCATCCGGACTACGGCAGCTGCGCCTCCAGCCCTTGCCAGGTGTCCCCACCCCCACCACCTCTGTCCCACATGCACAGGATCTCAAAGCTAAGTGACTCGCCATCACTTCCTGTGAATTGGAGCAGTGAGCGGGCCCTCGCTCTCTGCACCAAGGACATGCGGCCTGCCCTGCCCAGTCGTCCCAGGCACCATGGGGGCTGAGCCGTGTCCCTGGTCCCACCCACTTGACGCCAGGCCACCCCGTGTGACACCGCGAACATCTTCAGACACTGCCCGGTGCACCCCGGGGGTCACCTCCCTGAGAACCACAGAGTTAGCAAAAGACCCGCAAGAGGCAGGGATGTCCACTGGGGCGGGCCACACGACGTGCCCTCAGTGTTACAAAGTTGCGTACAGATGGCCTTTCGTGGCTGATGTCCAGTTTTGCACAGGGGCTGATCCGGGGCCAGGTGGTGATCAATCCACAGTCTTATCCAAGGGAAAGCTTCTGTCACCACGTGGCAGGGCTCCTGTGTCTGAGCTGCGGGGGTGGGGGAAGGAGCCGCTGGGCAGGCCTCGGGACCCTGGTCCAGGCCGGACGTGGCCACCAGAGGCCAGGAAACCCCAGGAGTGAGAGCCGCTTCTCCAAGCGTCCCCCCGAGGGCAGAACGGCCACGCCTCATCTCTGTGTGAGGTGGTCTGACCCTCACCCGATGGGGAAAGCTGACCAAAACCAAGACACTGTCACCCCCATGGCTGGCCAACCGTGGCAGCTTCGGCAAGCAGGACCCAGGGTTGACCTGAAGACAGGAGGGGTAGCCGGCAGTGGCCGTGGGGGGCTGCTGTGGCCACACAGTCCCCTCACACCTCTCAGGGCCCCAGGGTCCTCGGGGGCCTGGAAGCAGCTTGCTGGGGCTGGTGGGAGCCTAGGGAGAGCAGGTCGGCCGCGAGTGGCCACGGCCCCGCAGATGCAGAGGATGTGAGGACGCTGGAGACTAGGGTGGTGAGGACTGCCCGGGGGGCCCACAAGTCTCCCTGCTGGTGTGGTGGTGCTCTTCCCGGGCCTGGGGTGAGGGGGACGTGGCCTTGGAGCCATCAGTGGGGGCAAGGGGGGTGGTTGGGCTGCAGGGTCCCCAGGGCCATCCCTGGGAGCTGATGGCTGGTAGGAGGGTAGGGACCCTGCTGTGTGTGCTTTTGGCAGCGACGGGGGAGCGCGGAGCGGGGGCCCCTGGTACGGAGGCTGCCCCAGCCCACATGAAGGCAGGCTGCAGAACCTGGTGGCTCCAGTGACCCGCCCACTCGGGGAAAGGGCCAAATGGGTAGAACCTTCCAGTTCCCAGATGGAGTGGAGTGGTGGCGGGCACAGGCTGACGACACTGGCTTTGGGACACAACAGGAAGGATGATGTCCCCAAACCCATGGGGGTCACTTTCCCGGCAGGGGGACAGGGTCAGGCCACATGGGGTTTGGAAGTGGGTCCCCAGGAAAAGTCAGACAGTTTCTAGCCACAGGGCTGACAATTTTGCGACAGGGTGGAGGCAGGCTGAGCAGAAGTTGAGGCTCTTGGATACACTTCCCTGCTCCCCCGGCCTCTTAAAACAAAACTGAAGGCAATCGCAAAGCTTGTGTGGCCTCGTGCTAGGAGGGGTTGAGTGGTGGTGGCAGGCCAGCCCCCGGGGCATCCATGGGGCTGGAGTGGGGGACCAGAGGCCCCACCAGGCCCAGGGCCCCGGGGCAGAAGAGGCCTGAGCTCGCCAGGAGGTCCTGCAGGCAAGGAGTGAGGCAGAGGCGGGAATGCAGGGTCCTGGGAAGGCGTGTGGCGTGTGCCTCCAGCCGTGTGGCCGGGTGAGCGGGCAGGGAGCCCACGATGGAGGCCGGGAGGCCGAGGCAGCGAGAGCCCAGCCCAGGTCACGGGCCGCACTCCCTCCTGGGGCGCCCCTACGGGCTTCCAGCCAGACGCAGAAAAATCCCCCAGGAAAGGTTTTCGCCCAGACGCCCGTCCCTGGAGGCGGGCCTCGGGGTTGCTGTGACAACGGGCGAGTTAAACACAAGGTTGCCACAGAGCCGGTGCCCAGGGTTTGTGCCAGGCCCAATCACCCTGCGCTCCGTACCCCCAGAGGCAGGTTCTGGCTTTGTTTGTGTGTGTCTGGGGCAGGGTGGGGTGAGGGGGGGCACCATGGGGTGCAGCCCCTGTCCCACAGCCTGCTGAAGTCTGCCTCACCCTGGGGACAGTGGGCTGGGAACCACTGGCCAAGCTGGCCCCTGGCCCCACCTGCACATCTCCGTGGGCCTCTGTTCCCTCAAAGAGCCCGCAGGCTCACCTGGCCCACCAAGTGGGGGAGGAGGTGCGCCAGAAGGCAGGGAAGTCAGGGAAGTTGGGAGGTGCCGGGGACCCCACCAGTACCCCTGGAGGCCCTGCCCCAGGTGGCAGGAGCCCAGGGTTCCCTGTGCAATCCCCAGTGGCCACTCCACGCTGCCGGGCTCCTCTGCCAGCAACAGAGCCACCAGGGAGCAGAGGACAGAAGTCTCAAGCCTCCGGATGGGCTCGGCGGCTCGGACAGGCCCCACTCCCGTCCTGTCCACAGGTGGGAGCATGTGGGGGAGGGTCCCAGCCCGACCCCATCTGGACGCCCGGCCCTGCCTCCTGAGTCACCGGATCCCGATGCCAGAGGACGACATGGCCACACAGCTTTAGTAAATAATTTTAAGAGAAGTATTTTTAAAAGCATTTGCTGTGCCCCAGGCTCAGGGTGTCGGATCTGGGGCGCGGCCCCTCTGTGCACAGGTGGGACCAGGGCCTGAGCTCCCCCGCTTCGGGGGAGGGGAGTGGGTGGTCGCCTGGGTCCGGTGGGTGGGTGATGGGCACCTCACCACTTGAGGAAGACCATGCCGGCCAGGACGGCATAACCCAGCACCAGAAAGAGGACTTTGAGCAGACGGTCGCTCTTCTCCTCCAGCTCCTTCGCGAGGATCTCGAAGAAGGTGACGAAGAGGAACGTGCCGCCCGCCAGGCCCTGCAGCAGCACGGAGGCCACGCTGCTGGGCACACCCTGGGCGCTCTCGATGCCCAGGCCGATGCTGATACCCAGGGGGATCATGGCGCTGACGGTGACAGCCAGCTTGGCCGCGTCCCTCAGGGCCATGGTGCTCCTGGCCATGCTGATGCCCAGGGCCACAGCCACCAGTGTCTCGTGGATGGCCACCCCCACGAACAGGCTCACTACCTTCTCTCCATCCTCCTGCAGGCCCAGGGCCAGGCCCTCGAAGATGGAGTGCGCCGACAGGGCAAACACCAGGCTGAGAAGGCGCAGCGGGCTGGAGCGCGACAGCTCCTGTACACTCAGCCCGTGGGTGTGGGCGTGGGGCTCTGCATAGAGCGCGTGGCCCCGCGTGCCCCCCATGAAGGGGCTCTCGTACTCCGAGTCACTGCCGGCGTCAGAGCCAGCATTGAAGGTCTCCAGGTCGATGAAGGATGGCTTCTCCTTGCGGAAGGTCAGGATGAGCTGCTCCAGGAAGACGGTCATGAAGAAGCCCAGCATCACGATGGTCTCGGCCAGTGGGTAGTCAGTGCTGATGTGCCCGAGACTCAGAACTTTCTGGAGCTGGAGCAGAACATGTGCAAGAGAGGAGAGGGAGGAAGAGAGGGCTTCAGAGCGGGCAGCCTGGGCTCCAGCCACCAACGCAACAGGGGTTGGGAGGTATCACCACTCGATTATCAAAGCACAGAAACACCTACTTCACATGAGAAGCCAGAAGAAGGGGAAGGTGGGCTCACCTCGCTGGATTTGAAAACAAACAAACACACAACCCTGCTACAAAGGGCCCATGAGCTTCACGCTGTATCCACTACATCAGCCAAATAACAATCAAGCGCAAGCAGGGCTGGATTCTGGTCCCTAAAGATACGTCCACTTGGAACCGCAGGATGTGACCTTATTTGGGAGGAGGGTCTTTGCAGATATAATTAGGGTATTATGGACTGAATTGTGTCCCCCACCAAAAATTCATATATTCAAGCCTCCAAACCCCCAGAATTTCAAAACTAACCCTCCTTAGAGAAAGGTTCTGTAAAGATTCGGGCAGAGTGAGGCTGCTAGGCTGGGCCCTGCCCCACTAGGACCGGAGTCCCTACAGGAACCACCCCATGAGGACGGCAAGGCCGGTGGCCTCAGAGGGACCCAGGCCCGCCAGCACCTTCCTCTTGGAGCCCTGGCCTCCCCACGGACAGGCTGCTCCACCTGAGGCACTTTGCTCTGTGGCCCGGGGAAACACATAGGCGATAAGGATCTTGAGATGACACATCACCCTGACCCAGGACACAAGAGGAGGGGATGCACAGGGACACACTGGGAGATGGGCACATGACCACGGAGGCAGAGACGGGGTGATGTACCCACAGGTCACAGATGGCCAACAACCCCGTGAAGCAGGGAAACGGCTTGGGGCCGACTCCCCATCACTGTGCCATCACTGTGCCACTGGCCAGCCTCTGCGGGATCGAGCCCGTGCGGGGTCGGCTCCCACGGCACACAGGGCGCGGCTGTTTCCCAAGGTCTTCCCATCACCCCGACCTCCCGGGAGAAAATGCTGGGAATGAGCGGGACTCCGCACCCGCGCCCCATCTCACGGATCCCAGCGCCGTCGAACCGGGCTTTCCGGTGAGGGAGGTGCTGTCCATGCTGACACGGAGGCCACTAGCCACACGTGCCCTACGAGACCTTAAACACCGCTGCGGTGGCCAAGGACTCGCCTATTGAGTCGTGTTTTCATTTTAATTCACTGAAACTGGACTGGACAGGCACGGCGAGCGGCCGCCGCTCCGCACAGCACAGCGCTGGACGCGGCCCAGCGAGCTGGGAGTGCGCTCCTCGGAGCGGGGTCCGTGTTCCCTGGACTCGCCGGGATGTGTGTGCGCCGCAAGCCTCTCCAGGCCGGGGTGGGCAGCACCCGCCGTCAGCTGTCTGCACCCCTCACCCCGGTCTTACGGCTGCTCGATGGTGGTGATTTGGGCCTTGGTGCGCATGTTATTCCCGAGCGCTCTACCTGGCCGGCGCCCCAACGCTATGCTCATTGCACCCCTTTCTCTCCCATCACAGCCTTTGCGACATCCTGGGAACGCGTGTGCACACACACACACACACATATCCCGTGGCTTTCCTGTCTGCCACCCAGGGCACACTGGTAATGTCTGAAGACTTGTGGGGGGCAACACTGACACCAGGGCTGGGTCATCCTCCGTTGGGGGCCGTCCTGGGCACCGCAGGGAGGTGGGGGTGTTCAACAGCATCCTCCGCCAGGAGCACCCCCAGTTGTGGGGACCACAGATGTTCCCAAACATCGTCCAGTGTCCTGGGGGGCCAGGACTGGCCCAGGTGAGACCCCCTGACCCAGTAACCTACTCTCCCTCGGTGTCCCCAGGGCACAGGATCGCCCCGGCATGGGAACCTCTGCCGCAGAAGGCTGTGTTCTGTAGAAAAGCCATTTCATTCATTTGCTAGGCATCTCCAGAAGGCCCGCGTGTGCTCCAGCCCGGAAAACACCCACTGTCCCCCGACAGACACACGCGAATCCGATCCTCTGATCAGGAGAGACGAGGCAGACACACAGAGGTCACAGCTCCCGAGCCACTATCTGCGGGGGGCGGTGGGGACCTGACCCACCAAGGCTTCAGTGTAGGCAGGGGCGCAGAGTGGAGTGGTTTGGGGAGGACCACGAGAGGGACGAGAGTGCCACGTGCACTGAAGGGGTCGGGAGGAGCAGGGCCATCACAGCAGCGGGCCTGAAGCGAGAGTGTGATGAGGGGTGAGGCGTGAGAATGCGCAGAATGGGTGGGGGGGAGGCAGCACTGGAAGTGGCCCTGGGAGCACAGACGGCCTCGGGGAGGACTCGGAGATCCTACCCCCAGGGATGCCATCTGTGTGAGCTTCCCACGCTCTGTAATGAAGGAACACAGGGCGGGCAGCAGAAAACAATAGAAACCTGTCAGCTTGCAGCTCTGCACCCAGGCACCCCACGCACCCCACAGCTTGCTGTTGAAGACAGTGCCATGGTGGGGGCCCGGGCACCCAGGGACCGAGGGTGGCCCTCGGCCAGGGAGAAACGAGGTTGTCAGTCTAACAACGGGGAGGGAACTGAACTTGCCTCCCCACCACATGGACTTACCACTCCGATGACCTGTCAAGCCCTGACATGAGACCACGGCCCAGGGAATGCTGCCTGATGACAGCCTGGAGCAGAGGACCCAGCTAAGTGGTGTCCACACTCCCGACCCGCATAAACCATGAGATAATAAACAGGCACTGTGCTAAGATGCTGACACTGTTACACTTGTTATGCAGCAGTAGCTAACTGATACAGGTGTCGAGGGGAGGCCCAAACCGCCGGCCTCAGGGACAAAGTGCACGCTCCCCAGCGTGGGCGGCCTACTCAGGTAAAACAGGTGGGTTCACCAGCTGGGAACCCCACATCTGGTTCAAATCCCCTGTTTACCAGGTTAAGGCCCAGAGAAGAGAAGCGACTAACCCAGGGTCACACAGCAAATTCCTTTCCTGTCCCCCGTGCAGGGTCAAGGCTACCAGTGGGGAGCCCTTACCTTCTCCCTCACGGCTGGCAGGAGAGCATTGAAGCATGTGGCCAGAAAGACCCCGCCTCCAAAGGTGTTGCAGAGTGAGAGGATCTTTTTTGAGCGATGGGCCTTCTCAAAATCCGTCTCGATGATCTTCACGGGGAGCAAGGAGCCAAGCAGCATGAAGAAGAACACGCCCACCATGCAAAGGATTTTGGCCACCAACAGCTTCATCATGGTGGCGGCCCGGACTGCTCTGGTCGCTGCAGGGCCAAACCATGTGTGGGGCACACACTCCCGTCCCACGGTGTGCTACCGGGCCCAACCACGCAGCCGGGGGCTCATGCCTGCGTGCAGCCACTGTAAACACAAGGGGCGACCATGTCAGCTTGTTGGGTTATCTGACCAGCCCTGGTGACCAAGCCCACCACCCCCAGTGCTTCACTACATGCGGGGCTGGCACATATCACTGCCCCCTGCAGAAAGTTCTCCACGCCTGTGCTGTCCAATGTGACAGTCACTGGCCATGCCTGTCTGTTTGAACTAATTAAGATCAAACAAAAGGCAAACTTCAGCTCCTTGGTCACACCAACCATATTTCAAGTGCTCAGCACCCACACAACCACAGTAGCGACCGTTCGGGACGCCACGGACAGAGAACATTTCCATTGTTGCCGAATGTTCTATCGGGCGGTGCTGCTCCACTGGCTTCCCACCGCCCTTCTGTAAAACCAAGCAGCACCCCCGGTAGCGAAGGCTCTGCACCGTCAGCCTCCGCTTCCCCTCACCCGACACGGGCCTTCGTGGTCCTTAAGTAGGCCCAGCCCGTTCCCACCTCAGGGCCTTTGCACAGGTTGTTCTCAGGGCCTGGAATACATCTCCCCCCCCACCGACTGCCCTCTCGAGGAGGTGTTGTCTTTTAGGTCGCTGCCCCCAGGACGCCCTGGAAGGGCCTCCCATCCCTGGCTGACCTCTGCCCTAACTGTATGCCTTGTACCCACCACGAGGCCTGGTGCAGAAGAGATGCTCCGTAACCACTGGGAAATGAACAGGTGAGCCGGAGCATGTGGACCTCAGTGAGCCCAAGAGGAGCAGATGTCGCCGGGGACTGGAAAACCTCACCCCCAGTAGGAGGGCCCCCAGCTGCTCCTCTGTCCTGACGGTGCCCCCTTCCCTCCCATTCCTCACTACCCACGTCCGCCCTCACTGAGGTCTCCAGGTGTCAGCCCCGATGCCACTGGCTGGCTGCCCCCTTCCCGGGCATTACGTGCTGGCATCATTTGTGCTGCAAGAAACGACATCACTTAGAGCCCCTGAATGCACTCGCTTCCTGGGGGCTCGAGTGGGACCCCCCCACCCCGGGACCCCGATCCCAGCATCCAGGACACAGCCAGGTACACAGAACCAGGTAGCGGGAGGCGCCCAGCGGACACCTGCCGGGGGGTCCCGATGCCCCCGTCCGTGCACTGGGGGTCGCGGCGGGGGGGGGGAGGCTGTGCGCTCTCAGCACCGGGGCTGCGACCAGGAGTCACCGGCTCGTTCGTTCGTTCGTCCCCCAGCACCTATTGGGCGCCTGCTGTGTGCACCACGCTGCACCGGGCGCCCCGCGGGGGGGCGAGGCCGAGAGGGAGCCCTCGCGCTCCGCTTGCGGAGTCGGCAGCAAATCAGAGCGGAGCTCGCGGGGAAACGGGGAACCAGCAGCGGGCGCCGCAGCCCGGCCTCGGCTAACGGGCGGCCCAGCCGGCCAGGCCCCGACCCGCCCCGCCCGCCCCCGGCCCCCGGCCCCGGCCCCGGCCCGCACGCACGCACCTCCGCGGGGCCCTCGCCCGCCCGCCGGCGCCTCCCGCCGCTCAACCGCCGCGCGGTCTCGACCCCACAGCCGCGCACCGCTCCAGCCCCGGCTCCGCGCGCGGCTGCCCACGCCCCGCCCACGCCCCTGCCCATTGGCCATCCCGGGCGCCACGGGCTGAAGGCGCCGTGCCATTGGCTGAGGTGGCTGCCACTCACCTTGCGACCCCGCCCACCTCGCCTACCGGCACGGGAAAGTAGTTTCCTCTTGCTGAGCGGTAGGTACAGCCAGCAGGCGGCTCCGGCGGGATACCCGGGCCTTAGAAGAATGGTTCCGCCGGGACTTGGCTTCCAGAGCTGTCCAGGGGCTCCTGGTGCTGAATGCCTCTCGAATGGAGGCTTGGCCAACAGCGACGGGAGAGGCTGTCCCTCCCCGAGCATCCACGATGCTGAGGCCCCGCCGTCAGCTTAAGACGCAGATTCAGCTGCTCAACATTCCTGCCTATTATGTGCTGGGGCCTTTTCCAGAACACCTGTGAGCCAAAGATTGCTCCTTCCACCCACCCCTCCTTTGGAGCTTACCTTCTAGGACAAGACATAAGACACAGAAAACGATCGATACACGACATAAGTGATGGGATTATGTCAGGAGGTATCAAGTGCTCTGGGATAACATCCCTGGAGAGGCTACCAAAGTGCTGGGCACAGGTTGCTATTTTAAGTAAGATGCTCAAATAGGCCTCCTAGAGAGATGTTTGAGCAAAGATGAACGTGGAGATGTTGGCCCAGTGGCAACCCACTTCTTGCCAACGTGGAGGCAAATTGTGACACGCATAAGGGGCTGAGAGTAGGGAGACCTGAGGCAGGCGTGTGCGAGATCGTGTATGTGCCCAAAGCACAGTGATGTGGGGAAGTGGATTTGGAGGTAAGAGGAGGTAGGTCACAAAAGGTTTTGGAGGGAAACAGGGAGCAATTGCAGAGTTTTGATCAGAGATGTGACAGATCTGATGTATTTTAATGCAGTCATTTGGTTATTGGATCAATGATCCCAATAGGTCAAGTAAGATGAACACCGAAAATCATTGATTTTTTTTTTTAAGATGGAGACAAGGTAACATTAAAAAAAAAGTCATGCCCTATAAAAGCAACCAGTGTAATGAAGACTTTATTCATTTGTTAGTTAAAATCTTATGGTTAGGGACGCCTGGATGGCTCAGTGGTTGAGTGTCTGGTCTGCCTTTGGCTCGGGACGTGATCCCAGAGTCCCGGGATCAAGACCCATATCAGACTCCTCACAGGGAGCCTGCTTCTTTCTCTGCCTGTGTCTCTGCCTCTCATAATTAAATAAATAAAATAATTAACAAAAAATAAAATCTTGTGGTCAGCCTACTAGGGGCCAAGCATGGAGAGAGCTGCTAAGAATAAAGGGGGGGATGCTAGAATGTGGACAGACCCCGAGGGACCCAGACCCAGAAGGACGCCTCCTGCAGGACCCCACTCCCAGGAGGTCCCCAGAGCAGGCCCGTCCACAGAGACAGAGAGGAGATGGTGGGAGCCAGGGTGGGGCAGGGGGCGGAGGGTCAGTGCTTCCTGGGGATGGGGTCTCTGTGTGGGGAGATGAAGGTTTCAGAGACTGTGGTAAGGGTGGGTGCACGGCGGGGTGAGGGTGTTTCGTGCCCTGAGCTGTACACCTAGAAATGGTTAAGTGGCAATTTTAATTTTATATATATCTCACCACAATTTAAAAATTTAAAACAATTAATGGAGCAAAAAGCGAACTCCATGTCCTCACAGTTCATCTAGTGTGGGAGCCAAGTGTTAATGAAATAGTAGCATGCTGCAGTAGGCAGATTTCTAAGATGGTCCTACACGATCCCACATCCTAGTATTCATGCCTATGTGTAATTCCCTCTCCTTGAGTGTGGGCTGCCCCGGGTGACTTGATTTTCACAAATAGAATATGGCAAGGCGTTGGGGTGTCAGTTCCAGGATTAGGTTACAAAAATGCGGACTTCTGTCTTCCTAGCACAACTCTTGGCTGCCTTGATGAAGGAAGCTGTGATGTTGAGGTCCACACAGCAAGGAACTGAGGATGACCCCTAGCCAGTAGTCAGCAAGAGGGTAAGACCCTCAGGGCAAGAGCCAGTAAGGAACTGAATCCTGCCAACCAAGACAGCATGAGGGGTCTTGGAAGGGAGTCCTGTCCCAGGCATGACGTCAGGTGACTGCCTCTTAGTGGGCACCTTGATTGTAGACTTTGGGAGACCCTGAGGCTGAGTGCCCAGACTGTAGGCAATACCACGAAGAGAAAGAGGAGATACAGGAGCCAGGATGGAGGGTGGATTGGAGGGACCCGGCACTAGTTTGTCTGGGTGGGTTGCAGGAGTAGGAGGTGTCAGGGTGACGTCTCCTAGTTGTATGGTTTGAGCGATTAGATGGATGTTGGTGTTGTTCACTAAAATAGGGAAGGCTGGAGGAGGTACAGATCCTGGAGGTGCTGGAGGGCTGAGTTGGACTTTGCAGAGGCTAAGTGGGAGATATCTGTAAGTTCTCAACATTTATTTCTTTTAAAGATTTTATTTTATTTACTTATGAGAGATACAGAGCAAGAGGCAGAGACACAGGCAGAGAGAGAAGCAGGCTCCATGCAGGGAGCCCGACACGGGACTCGATCCTGGGTCTCCAGGATCACACCCTGTGCTGCAGGCGGTGCTAAACCGCTGAGCCACCCGGGCTGCCCAAGTTCTCAACATTTAATGCCAATTTCTGCCTTCCTCATTACAGGCACACAATATGTGGTGGCTCCTTGTTATTATTACACAATTTATTATTATGCTGAGTCTTTCCCTAGTTTCATAATTCACAGCAACAAGAAGATTGTTTGTAATGAGTGCACACCAGGTAGCTGCCCACAGGGTGACACCTTCCTATAAAATAATTCATGATGCCCAATATTTGTCCATAGTTATTTAGAGAATGAGGTTGCTCAGAGAGGGATGTATTTTTGAAAGCATCTGAGGCTCCAGGACCTGTGTATGAGCACATATCTTCAGGGTACCAGAGGGAAAAAAACATGGGATGTCTGAGTGGCTCAGTGCTTGAGCATCTGCCTTCGGCTCAGGGCGTGATCCTGGGGTCCTGGGATCGAGTCCTGCTAGGGCTCCCCACAGGGAGCCTGCTTCTTCCTCTGCCTGTGTCTCTGCCTCTCTCTCTCTCTCTCTCTCTGCCTCTCTCTTTCTGTCTCATGAATAAATCTTTAAAAAAAAAAAGATCTTTAAAAAAAACCCACCACATGTGAGTGCACTGACTACTTCAAAGATCTCCCGTAGTGGAAGACACCACGAGTGGGCTTAAACGAGTGACGGACCAGAAGGTAATGCTGACGAGAGAAGGCGGAGCGCTTGACAGAGAACAAACATCCTAGAATAGAAATGGGAAGGGAGTGAATAGGCAGCCCGCAGGAGAAAAAACGCAAGAGGGGAATAAATATCATGGAAATATGAAATAAAGCCATTTTAACAGCTTTATTGAAGAACGATCTACATACAAGGAATGACATATTTGAAGTGTTCAACTCGGTGAGCTTTGACGTGTGTGGGGTAGACGTATGAAACCACCGTCGCGGTCAAGAGTGGGCGTGACCTGCACCCCTGCAGATTCCCTCCTGCCCCTTCCCCCTCCACTCCCTCCTGCTCGATGCTCATCTGGGTAGTTTCTGGTGTTGGCTGTTGGCCGACGGCCCTGCTCTGGCCACTGTGGCCATGCCTCCGGGTGTCTTCGGGCGGCCACACATTCACGTGGCTGTTGGGCACGTGTCCACGGCTGGTGGTGTACATCGGGGTCCCAGGGGTGCAAACACTTGGTTCTCAGACTTCATACAGCCCAGTCTTCCCCTTTGGTGCAGAAGAGAGCACAGTGACCTGAGCCTGCTCTTCCCAGAAGGCAGCTTGCAACAGCTCACAGTGGCATCTGGGACCTAGACACAGGGGTTTGTGCCCTCGTCACCGACAGGGGGCTCTGGGTCCCTAAGTTGTCTCTATAAACGTAGGGTTTGTGCTGAGCACCTGCTGCCCTCCTGAGCCTGGGGTCCCGGCCAAGGCGGGCAGAGGGCCCCACGAGACTGACCCCCATAGAGAACCTGGGCGCCAGGTCTCTCCCAGGCCCCCCGAGACCATGCCTCATGCGCACGGTCACGGCTTGTGTTGGGGGAACTGAGCGTGTCCTGTGGGCCACCCGGGGGAGGACCCTGGGAGCTGGAGCCTGGTGTCCCCGCCTTGCCCCCCAGCCTCTGCCCTGAGCTCATGTGCTTCACGTCCTCTCCGTGTAAGGCAGGGGCCACGGGGCTGAGTGTGTGCTGAGCCCTGGGGCCCCCGCACGTCCCGCACCTGGGGCCGGTCCTGGGGGCCCAGATGCAGCTCTGTAACAGCAGCACTTGCTTCGTCTGGTCATTCTAGCCCTTCTGGTGTATTCGTCTTACATTATGGGTTTAATAATGTTCCTCAGGTAGCTAACGGAATTGAGCCTCTTTTCATATGCTTACGGCCTAACTGCACATCCTGTTTTTCTTTGAAAGGCCTGTGTTTTGCCCATTTAAAAAATCGGGTTGTATTTTTCTCTTGGATTTGTAGGAGCTCTTTATATTTTTTTTGTCAAATACGGATTGCAAATGGCCTCACCCACTCAGGCAGGCTGGAGACCCAAGGAAGGGTTGACATTTACTTCAGTCCCAACACAAGGCCAACTGCCTCATCTTCAAGGCCACGGGAACCTCGGGCACCAAGATGCAGCTGCTGGAGACGGCATTCTCACGCACGATACAGGAGCTCATCGAGCTGCACCTGCTGCACCAGGACAGCATCCCAGCCTTCCTCAGCGCCCTCACGCTCGACCTCTTCAGCCGGCAGACCGTGGCCTAGCCACAGCTGTGCGCCCCAGTGGCGGCCATCGCCTCTGCCTCCATGGTGGCAGTGGGCACCTGGCAGGGGCCAGCCCCAAGGCCGGCTACCCCACACACACAACCCAGCCTCCTCAGACCATATGCTGCCCCCCTCCTCCTCGGTGACCTGCACCCTGCACCCAGGACGCCTGTGAGAGCACCTGTTGCCAGCAGGGGCAGAGCTGTTCAGGAACCACTTGCTCCGCCCTCCCCCTCCCCCAGGACCTGCCAAGCTGCCTTGGGGGCTGTGCTGTCAAGGCCTGCTTCCAGTACCCTCCACAATGTGCACCTCTACCCCCACACCGCTCAAACCCGACTGTGTCAGGGGGCTGCTCTCCGAAGTCCCTGCTCCTCAAGAAATAAATTTTACTCGTTGGCTACCCTAAAAAAAAAAAAAAGGGGGGGGGTTACATTGAGAGTCCCCCCAGCCTCTGCCCTGAGCTCATGTGCTTCACGTCCTCTCCGTGTAAGGCAGGGCCACGGGGCTGAGTGTGTGCTGAGCACATTGTGTGAACACATTGAGGGGACTGTGGTTTTTTCCTCTGAATGCCTTCAACTGGTTAGGTGAGGCCCACCCACCTGCATTGTGGAGGGTCACCTGTTCTACTGAAAGCTAATTTAAATGTTACTCTCATCTAAAAAATATCTTCCCAGCAACATCTAGACTGGTGTTTGACCAAATATCTGGGTATCTGGGTATTGTGGCCCGGCCACGTGGACATGTAAAATTAACTATCCCAGTGGTCTGTTCTCTTCAATTTGCCTACTCCAAATCATATTGTAATTTTTCTATGATTTTTATAATTTTACCTTTTTTTTTGTATGCATACCAAAACCAGGCACAGCTAACCCATGGCAGTAAACGCTGGGGGAGCATTACCCTTTAAGTGGCAGTGAGCGTGGGGGCAGGACGAGGGTGCTGGTTGGGCTGTTCTTGGCCGGGTGTCAACGACAGGGGTGCCCTCGCTCTGTGGAACCCATCGAGCTGTGCACTTCCACGCATTTAGGCTTTGATGAAGGGCGCGAGCAGCGTGGGAACGAGAGAGGGAAGAACGGATCCCACCCCCCCATCCCACGGGCCGGGTCTCCACGAGCTTCCAGAGAGCTTCCGCGGCCACGAGCCGAGCAGCCTGTGGGGCTCACCCTCCAGCCCCCGCCTGGAAGGGCTTCGCGCTCTCAGGCACGCAGGATGGTGGCGCGATCCCTCGGACCGTGGCCGCTCCTAGGCTCCAGCCCGGGCGGTTTCAGGACTCGCCGGAGGCTCGTTCCTTTGGTCCGGAGGCCACACGCCAGCCGCCAGGGACAGAGGCGATGGGAGGCCGCGGCACCGGCGCGCCACCTGGTGGCCCCAGCGTCTCATCTCCGAGGGCCACTTGGAAATCACTGGTTTTCGGATGGAGGAGGGGGGGCGGGGAGGTGCTGGGAAGGCCGTCGGGTTTGGGGTTTCCAGGCTGCCCGGCCTCCAGAGCTGGTCAACGGGCTGCTCTTGCCCCCGGGGTGGGGCTCGGCCTGGGGCTGCGGGGGGCTGAGCTGCATCCTGACGCCAGGAGCCCCGGGCTGTGACGACCCCGGGACCCGGCCGGTCCCCTGGCGCCCCGGGGACCCCAGGTGTTCACCTGGCTGCGGCAGCACCTCGCATCCGGGGCTCCACCTACTCCTGGAGGCCTGCTCGGGTCACGTCTCCTGCGAATGCCGCGTTTAACGGCCGAGTTTTCCTTCCCTCTCAACGCACCTGACAGGAACGTTCTGGAAGAGCCTATTTCTACCTCGTGTGGGATCGGGCGGTTATTACCCGTGACACACGTCTTGTCAAGTCGCACGGGGAGCTGCCAGCTTCTGGAATGAGACGTTGACAGCTACTCCCTCCCTTCCCCTCTTCCCACTCTGCCGGCGGTTCCAACAGAAAGTTTCTGGATCCTTCCCGCACGCTTAGGCCGGGGGTGGGGTGACGTCGGAGGACGGAGGACGCAGTGCTGGGCCGCTCGGTGACCGACGCATGGGCAGGAGCAAGGAGATTATCTGGAAAGACCTAAAATGCACGGAGGTTTCTGGAACACGTGGCTCACGTCCGAGCGCCCGCCCGTGCTCCTGGGTGGGGACCTCCAAGCAGGTGCACCCGCATCACCCGGGGAGGGGGTGGCTGAGCGAAGTCGGGGTCACAGGCTGGGCTGGCGGGGGCCGCACTGCGTCCCCGACCCCCACCCAGACGCCTGGAGCACCCAGTCCTGACGGCACAGACGTCCCTGGAATCAGACCAGCGTTCCCTGGGGCAGGACCACACGGCGAGCCCACGGAGGAACCCCGTGCACCCCGGGACCCGCCGGCCTGCCCCCCCAATCTCACCCTCACGAGGCGGGGTGCTCCCTGCCATCTCGCGCCCTCGGGCACAGGGCTCCTCCCAGCACAGCGCCCTGCGAGGGGGCGAGGGGCCAAGACCAGCCGGGAAGCTCTGGGCTCCCGGGACGGCTTCCCTCACCTGCAGCAGGTGTAAGGGGGGTGCGTGGGTTACCCGACGGAGACCGGGTGTTCCCTCAGAACATGCTAGAATAGAACACGGGGCAGCCTCTCGGCCCTGCCCACGGCCCGGAGTCCAGGCTGGCCCTTGGAGCGAGTGGGACGGTGACGAGAGGAGATACAGGACAAGCCCGGAACCGTCCGTGACCTCTGACCCGGAAACCGTTTCCAGTTGTGTCGTGTCCGTCATCGGCAGGACTGACCCCCAGCACGTGCCTGAGGCGGGAGCTCCAGGCTGAGGGTTTCTGGAAACTTGGGGCAGGACGGTGGGGGGCGGGGGCGAGAGGTCAATGCAGAGCAGAGGTCGTGATGTCTATTTATTCCCCACACGTTTTGCTTGTCACCATGGCTAGCACTCAAGTTAGGACACATCTCGCCAGACGCGTGACGGACTGCGGGTGGCGGGCAGCGGCCGTCTCCCTACTAGTTACCTACAACACACAGTACTGGATCTACCTCGCAGACGGCCGGGACCACCAGGGGACCTCCCACGAGCCAGCTGCCAACACCGGTGCCAGCAGACCTGCCCTCCCCCCATCCCGCCCCAGCAGAGGCCGTGGGGACCTCCGCGGTGGCCTCGTGTCCTGGGCAGGCCGCGCGGTGACGGCTGGCAGGCCTGCCCACCCTGGAAGCAGCTCTGGTGGCCGCGTGGCAATGTCAGGCCAAGGCGGGTGGCACCAGGAGCCCCTGCCGGTCCCCCCAGCCCCGAACAGGCCAAGAGAGCCTGCCAAGGACCCAGACAGGACGGCCGGCAGGATCGCCCGTGGGCCGAAGGGGGTGCGCTGGATGCCCAGCTGGGGACGGGCCCCAAGGTCGTGATCCGCCCCTTGGGGTCGGTCAGTCAGGAGTACTGGGATAAGAGGATCAGAGATGAGACGCGTGTCCATCAAAACGCTCGAGTGGAAGAAGTCCCAGTACCTGGTCCCGTGCACCCCAGGACGGTCCCGCCCCTGCTCCTAACTGGGGAGCCAGGCCACGGAAATCGTCTCGTAGGAAAATGCCTCTGAGGAGCTCCTCATGCGAAAACCCGCGGTCCGAGGGGCAGGGCGGACCCTGGTGCCCAGACCGCGGCTGGCAGTGAGCTCATCCGAGCAGGGCGCGGCTGGGCAGGCCAAGGTCCACGCAGCAGTGGCTTCTCACCGGGCTGCGGAGGCCCTTTGAAGACGGACCGTGGGGCTGCAGAAAGGGGCTCTGGGAGCCACGGGTGTCCCCGACGTGGCTCGACACAAAACTGGCTGCTTCCTGGAGAGTGGCTTGAGGACGACCCCTGCCCCGGAACAGTCTAGAAAATACTTTTGCTGACTGGTTTTCGGGGGCCAGGAGAGATCAGTGCTGGTCTGCGTTCACAGCTTGCTGGCTCTGTTTCGAGAAGGGTCTGGGGGCCGTGGGAGACTACAAACGGGGAGGAGGGGGGCGGAGGGAGCAATAAAAATCCATCTTAACATGCAGGTCCAATTTCTGTTTCTGTTTCTCTCTCAGGCGGTCCAAGGGAAGAAGACGGCAAAATGCGAGACGGCTTCCAGTCGGTGGGAAGGAGCTGGCGGCACTGGGAGGGCTGCGGGGAGAAGACACGAGGCGGCGGGTCAGGCCGCAGCCCCGGCGTCACTGCGGACGCAGAACGTCGCTGCAGGTTGTGGGGCCGAGGACGGGGAAGGTTGGCGAGCACGTAACAAATGCAAAACTGATCTCAATGAGGTTTTGTTATTGTTTTTTTTAAGAGTACTTGGGAGAAAAAAAAAAAAAGCCTGGAAAAAATGTGCCCAAATGATTAATGTGCGCTGCTGCAGGCAGAGCTCGAAGTTATTTTTCCTGCTGCTCCGTGTTTTTGGCTTTTAAAACTTAAACTATTTTTTTTTAAGTTTATTTTTTTAGTAATCTGTACACCCCACATGGAACTCGAACTCATGACTCATGAGATCAGGAGTCACAGCCTCTGCGGACTGAGCCAGGCAGGCGCCCTGCCCTCTAAATTTTTAGTAGAAAATCACGGTCAAAGGAGAAACGGGAGGACAACGATGCCCAAGTCTCCTGGGCGGTAAAGCCACTGTGCCAGGAGGCACGTCTCCCAGGACCCCCAGGGGGCCCAAGCCAGCACAGGCACCGGGACCCCCGGGACCCCCAGCCTGTTTCCCTGCAATCCTGCAGTAGCAGAGGCTAACAGTAACCCCCCCGCCCAGGGGAACCCGGGTGGGCCTGCTGGCCTCCCTCCCAGGGACCCTGCTGGCCATCACTGTGGCCGTCACGGGCTTTCTGCACAAACACTGCCTGTTGGCGCTCAGGCCGCGGCCCTTCCGGGAAGCAGTGGGATGTCACCCATCGGCTACGCAAAACCCAGCGCAGTGACGAGCCCACCCACACGCAACCGGGAAGGAACAGGGTGCCACGGAAACAGCCGGGAAGGGGCGCGATGATCCCGGGTGCCCCCCACCACGGAGACCCGCCCGGCCTTGAGGTCGCAGGGCCGTCAAATCGGCGCTCAGGACGCACAGGGCACTCACGAGGGCGGTCATTCCTGCTGGTCGTCGTTGCTGGCACTGGGGGTCCGACTTCGGATCTGACTTCGGAGCTGTTCTATCAACTCTGGGTTCTGCTGCTGCATCTGCTGGGCGAACTGCTGGCCGCTGCGGGAGAGGCGTGCCCGGCTCAACCAGAAGGCCCCGGCGCCCTCCTGGCCACTCCCCCGGCACCCGCCCCCCACCGGAGGCCACGGGGTCCAGCGGAGCCCGGGCACACGGCACCCGCGTTCTCACGGTCCTGGGCAGGCCCTCGCTGCCACCCCCGAGGGCCAGTAAGGGGTCTACTCACGCCTGGATGAGACTGGCCAGGTCGTTCTGTGAGGGGCTGGTGCCGGGAGTCCCCAGGGGATTGTGGCCGCCTGAAATCATCCCGGACATGCTGCAAGGAGAGGCCGCGATGTGGCGGACAGCCCAGCCCTCCCGTTCCCGCCATCCCTGCCCTTTCACGGCAGCCCCCTGGGGCCCCGCCCCGACGGCGGCTGCTGTGACGCCACCAGCTCACTCAGAACAGCCTTGGTTTCTGGCCTAAAGACAGAGGTCTTCAGCCAGGGTACACGGGTCACATCTGGGGTGCTGGCCTGCCCCCACAGCGCCCCAGACGCCCCCCAGAGTGATCTGCCCCAACGTCAGCAGTGAGTGGATGAGAAGCTGTGTTTTAGGACTTGACCGGAGTCGGGCAGGTGTTCACTAAGTTAAACACAATCACCACACAAGCCAGAGATTCCGCTGCTGGACATGGACCCAGAACCGAGCCCACGATGCTCGGGAGGGAGCAGACACAGGACGCCCCACGGTGTGTGAGTCCATGTGTGTGACATGTCTAGGACAGGGAGGGGTTTCATGGGGGCCGGGGGCTGAGGGGGTGATGGCTGATGGGGACAAGGACTCTTTTGGGGTGATGGAATGTTCTGGAACTAGATGGTGGTGATGGCTGCACAACACCGTGAATGTACTTAACGCCACCGCACTGTAAACCCTGAAATGGTTAAAACAGGCAGACTTTACGGCAGGTGCGTCTGGTCACGATAAGAAATCTAACCCCAGACCCGAAGGAGCGTGGTTGTCACTTACAGCTGCTGAACCTGCGGATTGTTCATTAGGTTTGACGCCTAAAGAAAAGAACACAAATCACACAGGGAAGTGGCCGCACCGTCTCCTGACTGCACGCCCCTCCTGCTCGGCGCCGGGCCCTGGGCCTTCCTGACGCCCTTCCTCGACCTCTGATCTGCCACGTTTTACCGCTTTATCCTGCTTGGGTCTTTTAAGAGACCCTTGGGCACCTCCGCATCTACTGGCTGCTTAGGCTCTGCCGTGTAGACGTATTCTGATCCGTTTTCCCAGCCACTGAACACATCTGCATGGTGAGCCTCATTTTGCTCCCTCGGTAAACACCGCTGAGACAGACGCTTGTGCTTGAACTTCATGCCCCCCCTTGACGTTTTGGGAAGCGGCCAAGCAGGGTGAAGAGGGGCCTGCCTGGTGTGGCTCACGGGGACCGGCTAACTTTTAGGCACCAGCGTCGAGGTTCTCTGCTTGCTGGGCCAGCCTCTGCCCCGCCCGCCCAGCTGGCGTCACCATGGCGCACACCCGGGTGCCAACGCAACTACAAACCCTGCCGGTCTGCCAACCCCAGACGCGGGTGAGGTGTGAGCCGTGCCGCACCGCACTGTCCCCTGCCCGGCCCCTCGCCGTGCCCGGCCAGCCGTCCTGCCTGCGGACCAAGTGCGGCCTCTGCCGACTTAGGAGACAAGACGCTCCCTGCTGCCCTGAGGGTATTTCTGCGGCCAGAAGGCTGGGGATTTCTCTCGTCCTGATGCTTGGAGACCCTGGACCGAGGCCCCGTGAGCCAGCAGTGTGGCCTGCGGTGAGCAAGACCCCCATTAACGGACATGGGCGTGCAGCGACCAGCCCGAGGCTCACAGCTGGGCACCCCGCACAGAACAAGTGCTTCTGGCTTTAAGTCTCTGGCGTCAGAAGGTGGTGGCGTCCACCCGAACCCTGGGAAGCAGGTGGGGTGTGCTGCCGTCAGGGTCTCCACAGCATGAGGAGACCGAGCTGGAGAGAGGGATGCTGTTTCCCGGGTTATTGGGAGGGGAGAGGCAGGATCCAGCTGTCCTTCGTGCTCAGTGCTGCCCCTGGGGCATGGCAGTGTCTGGGGACCTAGGAGGTGGTCACACGGGGGGAGCTCCTGGCGTCGAGAGGGTGGGGTTGGGGATGCTGCTCAGCCCCCCAGATGCCCCGGTCACAACCCTAAGGAATAGCCGGGGCTAGTGTCCAACCCCACCCAGGCCGGCAGCCCTGGCCCTCACAGGCAGACACAGCCCCGGGTGGTGGGCCCAGAGCCCACGGGAGATGGGAGCGCAGGTTACCATGCTCATGAAGCTGGGGTTGTTGAGCAGGCCGGCGATGTCAAAGCTGCCGACGCCTCCCGTCTGTGGAGAAGAGAAGAGGCCTGGTGAGTGGCCACAGGACCATGACACTGGCCCCCAGAACGGAGACAGAAGATCCCACAGGGGGCCGGCTGGAGTCCCAAGACGCATACGGCCTAGACGCCCTCCCGAGTGGCCAGGCCTTGCGGCTAGTGTTTGCCAAAGGTCCAAGCCCCCCCGTTGATCCCTTAGGAGAAGTATTTTGTAACGCTCTGCTGCCTTGGGCCCCTGGAGGGCCCTCAGGGGTGACCAACGCCGGACACCACCAGTCCACCTTTAGCACGCAGGCCAGTGAGTCCACAGCCCACACACCCAGCCTTCCTCCATCAGCGCCTCACACTCAGAGCCACCATCCTCTGCCCTGACCGCCCAGAGCCAGGTACTCGACAGCCAGTCGGACCCCGTGCCCCAGACTCTGCAGAGAGTGCTCGCCTGCCTGTCCTAACCCCACATCCGCGACCTCACCCGCCCCTCCCCACAGACACCACAACAAAGGCGCCGGCCCACGCTCCCCTGCTCCCTCCCGGGCCACTCACGGGACTCGGCGTCTCTCTCAGCTTCAGCTCGGCTATCTTGAGGTTCGACTTGTAAGTCTCGTTCTCAGGATCCAGCTCCAAGGCCTTCTTGTAGTACGCTACGGCCTCGGTGTGCTTGTTCAAACTGGAGAGAGCGAGGCTGGGGGGAGACACCAGGACATGGGAGAGGGCCCGGGGGCTGCCCACCCGCCACGCCCCAACTGCTCCAGCGCCACCGGGCCTAGCGTCTGCTGGGACGGCACGCCAGGGTGGCGGGGGCTGAGAGGATGGGCTGGAAGGCCCAGAGGAAGGGCTCAGAGGCAGAGGGCAGGGGGTCAGACACACTGGCCCTGTTCTCGGCACAGAGCTCCTAGGACGCAAAACTTCCGAAGTCACAGAGGTCTCCTGTGGTTTTTATAACGAGCCCCTTTGATTACACCCGCGTTCCTGTCCGTGAGGTGACTCAGGATGGGGCTGGTGGCCAGGAAGACCAAGGCTGGGATTTGAGTGGGGACCTGGCAACCCCAAACCTCTGGGAGGGGAGAAGGCTGGAGAGTGGGCTGTAAGACTCCTGAACGATGACATGTGGACGTCCCCTTTGGTGACGGCATCACACCCCTCTCTAGGGGGACAGGGATCTGCGCCGAGGACCTTCCTGGACCCTGCCCTGGGGGCCTCTTCATCTGTGTCCTCTACAATGGACCAGTGGGCCCAAGTGCTGTCCTGAGGCCGTGAGCTGCTCCAGCACATCACGGAAGCACAGGACACAGGGAAGTGGGAACCCTGATTCAGAGCAGCTGGGGGGCGCGGGGGAGGCCCAGCTTTATGACTGGCATCCGCGTGGGGCCAACTCCTGACCGTCCATCCAGACGGAAGGGAACTGCTGGAGGTCAGCTGGTGACGGAGCTGGGCGTGTGGAAAGCAGCCCGAATAGGAAAGGGGCATGGACTGCCTGCAGGGGAGGGGGGACCAGGAAGGCAGGGACCGTGTGGCCCCTCGCGGCACTCACCCCATCCTGCCGTAGGCTTTGCTGTAGGACGGGTCTATGCAGATGGCTCGCTCGCAGTCCTGAACGGCACCCGTGTAGTTCCCGAGCTTGCTGTAGGCCGCAGCTCTGGGGACACAAAGCAGGGCGGGCAAAGCTGCGGCCCTCACTCGCTGCCATGGAGGAGCCTCAGTTTCCCCATCTGGCAGGTGGGCGGCGGGACCCTGGGCTGCCCAGGGCTTCTGTCCGCCAAGTACCCGTGGTGGGGGCTGGGATAGCCTCCTGGGGAGACGGAGGCAGCTCGTCCTGATGACGCTGAAGAGCACCCAGGTGTGACGAGACCAATCTGAACCCAAGTCAACGGGCTCGGCACCCAGGGTCTCCCCGCCGTTGGGAGCCGGTGCTTGCTTTATGTTAGGGAACATCTATTACTTATTTTTTTTTTTAAGATTTGAGAGACAAAGAGAAGGAGCAGGGGGAGGGGAGGAAAAGGAAGAAGCAGACTCCCCGCTAAGCCAGGAGCCCAACATTGGACTCGATCCCAGGGTCCCGGGATCACACCCTGAGCCGAAGGCAGACACCACACCGCCTGAGCAGCCCAGGCGCCCCCAGGGAACACCTGCCATCAGACAGGGACTCGGATCCACCGGGAGACCCGTCCCAGCTCTCAGCTTACCACGCCAGATGGTTTCTCTTTCAGTTTTTAGCATCCCACTTTACGTTTCCCCCAGAAAGGCAGCAGGGCTGAGCAGTACTCAGCGCTGGGCGCTGTGCGGGTGGAGGGTGGAGGGTGGAGGGTGGACGGCGTTCTCTGTGCTACGTGTGCAACTTCTCTGTCAGTGTGTTTGCGTTATCGCCCCAGAGTCAGAGGAAAGAAACTAAGACAGGAGCAGCTCTGCGCCCCGATCTGGGCTATCCAATGCCGGGGCCCTGGCTTGTCCCACGCCCCTCCCAGGCCCTGTCGTCAGCACGGCGGTCCGTTCTGGGAGGCTGAGGCAGCTTTCCCTTAAAGTACCAGCCACACGGGGCTCCCCACGGCCAGCAGTAACGCCACCGTGAGCGCAGGCGCCATATGGTCACCCGTGGTTTGGCTTGTGTCCTCACCCAACACCTGTGCAGGATGGTGTCCCTAACTTTGATTTTAATGCCACGATCAGCTCCTGTTGACGCCTTGCTGGCCACGGGCTGCTGGCTGCTTATCTGGGCGCTGGATGAATGATCACAGTGTGAACACCTCCCCGAGCGCGCCCGGCCGCTACCTGTTACAGAAGTAGACGGCGTTGGCCGGGTTCAGCTCGATGGCTTTCCCATAGAAGTGCACGGCAGCTTCAAAGTTTTCTACCTTCATCTGCTCGTTTCCTAAAGGGAAAGAAAAAACAACGTATGCCCAGCTGTTCACGTCACATCCCGGGGGCCAAGACGTCCGGCCCAGCTCTCCCGGGCTTCTCCCTGAAGGTGCAAGACGTTGGGGGGGAGGGGCCGGGGGGCCAGGATGCAACACTCAGGGGTGCTGGGGTGTGGAGGAGGATCTGGGTTCTGGCCTGAGCCGGCACTCAGTGATGACCGTCACTGCTTTGGTCGTGACATTTGGAGACGTAAGTCTCTCTGCTCCTTCTTTCACAAGAAACCAATTTTCACGAAATGTAATCTGAATGTAAAACTCACGTTTTCAAAGTGAATGACTCAGCGGCTTTTAGAAATTCACAAGTGTCCAACGCCACAACCTAATTCCAGAACATTCCATTCCCCCGCAAAAAAGTCCCTCCCCATGAGCAGTCACTCCTCACCCTCCCCTGGCCCCCGAGCCCCCTCCCCTGTGCGTGGGCGAGCCCATCCTGGCCGTGTCACACACATGGACTCACACCCTGTGGGGCCTCCTGTATCTGGTTCCCTCCCTGAGCGTCATGGGCTCGGGGTCCGTCCCTGGGGTGGTGCATGTGGGCACCTTACCCATTTGTGGCTGAGGGACATTCCAGAACACAGATACATCGCATTTTGTTCACCCTTTACCAGTTTATGGACATTTGGGCCGTTCTACCTTTTGGCTGCTGTGGACACACGCCTGCATTTGTCCTGGGTGTGGGAGGGGACCGGCTGGGCCACGTGCCCGCCGTGTGGCCACCGGGGAGCTGCGGGGAATGCCTTCCCTGGCCACTGCCCCGCATACATCCCCGCGGGCTGAGCGCGGGGCTTATCCTCCCACATGCTGGCGCTGTATGCTTAGGGGCCCAGCTCCCCTCCCGCAGCCGCACCCCGGGGCCCCCCGCAGGCCAGGTGGGTCAGGTGCCTGGTGGGGATGCAGTCTCAGCTCACCTTCAGTTTTGAGGCGTTCTGCCTCGGCTGAGTCCTCCTCTGAAGGCGGGGTCCGCTCGGGGCTCCTCAGGTCCTGTGGCACCTCCTGTCCCAAAGCAAAGACAAGCCGTTTGCAGGCAGCGGGCAACCCTACCGTCTCCTCCTCCAAAAAGCCCACACCCACGGCCTCCCTCCTGCTCAGGGGCCGCCCGAGGGCAGCTAGGCACTGTGGAGAGCACCTCCGGCCAGGGCCGGGCCCCCACTTCCCTGGTCCACAGCCGGGAAGCAGCCTGGGGGAGAACCCAGGTCTTGCGCAGGTGCTCGGGGGCCCAGGCGACTCCTGCTGTTACGCCAGTCCCGTGAAGTCCAGAAACTCACCTTGCCTGCAGCAGCTGCTTCAAATATTTCCGGCAGAGTCTGAGGGAGGGCGAGGTCATGGTCTTCCACTGTCACCCCAAAAGCAGTCTCCAGGCACTGGATTGCAACTGTGAGGTGGACAGAAGCATGTTCTTCTGAACGCAGCCCAGACTCTGGGGCTCAGGGGAGTACCCCTTCTATGAGACCCAGGTCAAAGGCCTGGCACATGGCAGGTGCCGAACCGCCAACTCCCACTGTGTCACTGCGGGCCGAGCCAGGTGGACGCCAAGGGGCTGGTGGCGGGGTCTGGGCAGAGGCCGCTCAAGTGCCGGTCCAGCCTGGGATCCTGTCCCCCAGCCCTGTGCGGCTCCCAGGCGCCGTGGCCATCCCACCCTTTCTTTAAAATGAGCCTTTCTTCTCTGATCAGTGTGACAAAGGTGGAGGAGAATGTTCTGGAACCACACCTTGATGAAATATGCAGAGCTCACCAGAACTCCTGCAGGAAGCTGGGCCTGAGGTGACAGGGCTGGCTGTGTGTGGCGGGAAGCGGGGAGGACAGCGGGCCCACACGTACCTTCCAAGCTCTCCTGGGCGTCGGACGAGAGCCCCCCGTGCCGGAGCTGGTCATGCAGGAACCGGATGATGGCGTAGGCCAGGCGCTTCTTGTTATCCATCTTCAGACAGGAAGAGACAATGCCCTGGGGTTTTCAAGATCTGTGGAGCCAAGCCAGGGCCGTGAGGAGCACAGACCGAGGGCACGGGTGGCACCTGCTGCTCCAGGCCCCCCGGACCTCCGGGCGCTGGCTCACCAGGCCTGCACGAGCCCCAGGCCCAAGGAAGCCACTTTAAGCGCCCTGGTCGGGTCTTTTCTAAAGACTTTATTTATTTATTTGACAGAGAAAGAGCATGAACACACGAGGGCACAAGAGCACAAGCAGGGGGCTGCAGCCGACGTCCTTCCCCGCCGGACTATGGGGTCGTGACCTAGGTGACCTGATCCGAAGGCAGACACTTCACCTCCTGAGCCCCCAGGCGCCTCACCTGGCCAGCTCTATCTGACGAGTAAGTGAGGGGTAAACGGCTGGGAGAGGAGGGGCCCAGAGTAGCCCGAAAGGTGCAGGGGCACGGAGCCCCTTCCAGGCTGCCTGAGGGCCAGCTCTTGGTCCCTCTGCAAGTGCTGGACTCCCAAGCCGGGAGTGACCCTGCCTCAGGGACTCTGGGCCATGTCTGGGGACATCCGTGGTCACCACGATGGGGGTGCTCCTGGCATTGGGCCACGAGGACCTGGGATGCTGCTCAGCTCCCGGTTCCCAGGACGCCCACATAATGGAAAACTATCAGTTCCAGTGTCAGCCATGCCCAGGGGAGAGCCCTGGTCTGGAACATTCTGGGCAAGAGGGTTCTGCTACCCAAGGGTCTATGATGGGTCAGGCACGTCACGTGACACCGTGTCATCCCCTCCACACCACGACCTCCCTGGTCGCTCCCACCGACAAAAGCAACAGGTTGGGGACCGTGGCCTGTGAGGAGCGGCCAGCCCAAGGAACCCCCAGCAGTCAGCACCTCGGTCTCCCCAAAACGCCTGCGGGGGGTGGGGTGAGCAGCCCGTGCCCCGCAGAAAACAAGGAGCGGGGGCTCCTGCCGGCACTCTCGTTAGCCTGTTACCAGCCACAATGGTTCAACAAAGCCGGGGAGAGCCCGTCACGTGGCCCCAGGCTCCCCACGCAGGCCGGTGCCACACCGAGACGGTGCCTCCACCAGGCGTGTCTGTTCGGTCTCTGCTTCGTGGGAATCTGTGTCCCTCGACAGATGCTTCTTCAAGTGGAGGAACCGGACACAGGAGGCCCCACGGGGTGTGAGCCCACGTGTGTGACACGTCCAGGACAGGGAGGGGGCTCGTGGGGGCCGGGGGGGATGGGGGTGAAGGCTATGGAGACAGTTTCTTTTTGGGGTGATGGAACGTTCTGGACTCAGAGAAGCATAAATATACCAAAACCTACCATACTTCAAGGTAAACGATTTATACTTCAATTATAAAGGAAAAACTTAAAAAAAAAAAACAATAAAAACCCATGTTCCGTAAGCAGGCGGAGGAATTAAAGCTCCTTGAAGATGGTAACGAGCTCCCCATTTCTGGACACACGCGTCTTTGGCCAGAAACCTGCCTACAGCTGGAAGGTCTGTGATTAGGACGAGCCGGAGCCTAGATGACAACAGGCGGCCCCAGACCGGAGGTCCCTGGGGGCTACCGGGGGGCCCACAGAGATCAACCATCACAACCCACTCATTTTGGGGGAAGCACAGCACCAAAAGTCAGTCCTGCTCCCCAGCTGAGAGGGTACAAGAGCACAGCAGTCGGCCTGCTGACCTCCAAACCTAAGGAGGCCAGACACGCGCTGAAACGTCAAGCTGTTTTCATTTTAGATGTTTGTTTTGGCAGCGACATCATCTCCAAGAGCTGAAAAGTAGACACAACTCAGTGTCTGTCAGCACACGCATGGGTTAGCAGAGGGCGGCCCGTCCACTCCTGGGACACGACCCAGCCCCAGGAAGGAAGGGACCCCGAGGACACCGGGCTCAGGGAGGGGACCCAGACCCAGAAGGACACCTCCCGCAGGACCCCACTCCCAGGAGGGCCCCAGAGGAGGCCCGTCCACAGAGACAGAGGAGGTGGGGGGAGCCAGGGGCGGGGCAGGGGGGCGGGGATCCGTGCTTCCTGGGGACGGGGTCTCCATGTGGGGAGATGGAAGGTTCTGGAGACGGTGGTGGGGGTGGCGCACAGCGGGGTTGAGTGTGCTCCGTGCCCTGAGCTGTGCACTTAGAGGTGGTTAAGATGGTACATTCCATTACGTGTATTTTATTATAATTAGAAAGTTATTTCTTTTTCCCAGAGCCTGAGTGCTTCCCGTCAGATGTACAATCCCGGGACCCTGTATGTTGTGCTCTAAGTCAGGCCTTGAGGGTCACGTCTGGGCAGCTGCCTGAGGAGACTGAATCTCGCATTTTTAAAAAAATATTTTACTTATTCATGAGAGACGCAAAGGGAGAGAAGCAGAGACACAGCAGAGGGAGAAACAGGCCCCCCGCAGGGAGCCCTATGCTCCCGACTCTGGGATCACGCCCTGAGCCAAAGGTAGCCGCTTAACCGCTGAGCCCCCCAGGGCACCCGCTGAATCTCGCATTCTTAAGTCACGCGGACAGATACCCCCGATCTCGCCTGGGGCCCCACAAAGCCCATGCGTTTACCACCTAGCCCTCACGTCCGCCAACTCCCCAGCCCGAAAGCACCGCGGTACAAACCAGACCGAGGTGTTCAGGGTCTTGGCAGGGGTCACAGGGCCCGACAGGTGGCACAGCCGGAGCCCCGCCTGTGTGCTCCAGGCCTTCCCCTCCCGTGGGTCCCCCACGCTGGGCCATGCACACACGTACGGGTGCGTGGGACGAGGGGAGCTACTGCAGGGCCTGGTGGTGAGGGGCGCTTGCAGAAGAGCAACGGAGAAAGGAGCCTCATCTTTGGCAGAAGTTTCCTGCCCTCCTGGTCCGGGTGGTGAAGGTGGTGAAGGTGGGAGCGGGGAGCGTGACGGAGACTGCTGAGGCAAGGGTTTAAAAAACTAGAAGACCAAGGCACACTCCTTTCCGCCCTTCCATGCCCCCAGCCCTTGGAGCCTCAAGGCCTCTGCACCGAGGGTCCCCCGCCCCCACGAGGGTCCCCGCCCCACGAGGTCCGAAGCACTCTGGCCTGATCACTCCCTCACTGCCCGCTTCCTGAGCTTCCTGAGCTTCCCCGCACTGCCTGCCACCCTGGCGGCTCCTCTCAACTGCCGGCCCGGCCCCTCCCTGTGACTCACGGCCAAGGAGTCAGAGCCCCCCAGGGCCTGCCCCGGGCAGGCACAAGGATGACAGGCTGGAGGACGAGGGCCTGGAGAGACATCTCAGGTCCAGCCATTTCTGCCTGAGGCCTGTTCCACGCCCCTTCCCCCAGGCCTGAGCTCTCCGTCCCTTCTAAGAGTCCCAGCCAATACTCTCACTTTCCTCTTCTCTAAAATGGGGTAACAGGGGTGTCCTTACCAGCTGTTACAAGGATTCGTGACCTACTTTAGATTTTTCTCTGCCTCGGCTCCATCGCCATCAGGGCCTGGATCATTCCTTGCTCTGTGTGTGGGGGTGGTGGTGGTAGAGCTGTCCTGTGCAGTGCAGAGTACTAACAGCAACCCTGGTCTCTGTCCAGTGTGCCCTGAGGCAGGGAGCAGAATGTCCCCCAGGCGGGACCACCTCGGTCAGGGGGTTCCCGACCCCCAGGAGACTGCTCTCTGTGACCATCTGACCCCTGAGGTCCCCGGATGCCGCACACACTTAACTACACACTCCGAGTGGGGGCGACTCACAGATGCTGCAGTCACCTGGTTTGTACCCTCTGACCCCTGGGGGTTTAAACTGTTGTCCAGCATGAGCAGGGGTCAGACTCAATGTTTTTCCAAATAATCAATGTAGGCTCTGTCCCCCTGGGCCCTGCTGACATTAGGAGCAGGTCACTCTCTGTGGAGGGTCAGCAGCACCCCTGGCCACACCCCTTCCATGCCAGAAGGGTCCCCCCATCAGGGGTAACAACCACAGGTGTCCCCAGACATGGCCAAACCACCCAGCTAAAAATCACTGAAACTCTAGGTGGAAAAGTAAAGGTTCTAAATCAGTACAAGTCAAATTTTTCTGGCCAAAGAACTTTCTGAAAACCTTGTTTGCACAACATTTGGGGTTTCAGCCCTGCAGCAGAGGGAGCCTGGCTCCACTGCCAAGGACCGCTAACCCAAGGCACAAGAGGGACCCAGGACAGCATTTGACACAGGTGGTCCATAAAAACTGTGGCTTCTTTGCGAGACAGTTTGCGAATCTCACTTCCACGCCCGGCTTCCGAGATGAACCACCTCTGCTCTCCACAAAGTTGGGCCCAACAAAATACGAGGACGGCAGTTTTCCTTGACTCCTACCAGGCACCCGGACCTTTCGGAACAATCACAACTTGTAGGGCTTTGGCTGCTGGACAAAATTCTCAGAGAAGGCCTACTCTCTGAACAGTGAGTGCTTTATGAGCTCTCAGAAAGCACCACGGAGGTGCCGGCCGCACAGGGTGCCCGGCGAGCCTGGTGAGGATGGCGTGGGGGTCCTGGGGCCAGCTCCTCCGGTGGTCTTCACAATCCCTCCCAGTGCTCAGTCCATCTTTTCATTTCATCATTAGAAAAAAAAAAAGAAGAAGAAAAACATCAGCCTCTACTCCTTTTCTTTCCTTGCCCAGAGCTGGTCATAGGGAAAAAAATGGCATGCCCCACATAAAAATGAGCGACCCCTCACGGCCCCCTCGGAAGGCGGAGCTCCACCTCTGAGGGCTGCCGCCTGCATCCCGAACCCAGAGCCCTGCTCACAAACAGCGGTGGGCAAAGCCAGCGCTCTCCTCTCACCTTAGCACACTGCTGGTGTCTGAGCAAGGACGGTCCCAAGGCTGGAGCCCACGATCCTCACCAAAGCCTGTTTACTTCTAAAATGCCACCAAAATGCTCTGCATGCTCAAAAACCATCAAAAGCTCCCCAAAGCCTCACGAGTGTGCATGTGATGCCCTCCACTAGACCCTCCGCAGCTCCACTCACACACAACTGCTCACCTTTCCTCCAACCTATCTGGAAACTCTCAGTTCCCTCCAACACCCAGCTGCAAAGTTACATCAGACAGAGCTAGATGCCCTCTTTTTCTGGCAAAGTCCAAGTACCAGTCTTATCACCGGCCCACAAGGCTTTAAAACTCTGCCATCCGTCCCCTGCCCTCCCCCAGACTGTGAGCCACTGGACAGATATTTTCCCTTTGAACCCCAGCACTCAGCAGTGTCTGATCCACGTGGCCTTAGGGGATCATCAGATCCCCATCAAACTCACAGCCACCTGACCAAGTTCTCTGGGAAGAGCTGAAGAGACAACAAACCTCGGGTCTCGCCTACCTACCAACAATCCCTTTATTCTTTCATTTCCTACATGGGCCAGAGTGGGGTCTTGGCAGAAAAAACGTAGGATCAGACTAAGACTGCAGCTCTCTATCTGGGGCGGAGCCGAACCCCGTTTAGAGTTGCTCACCCTTCCTGAAAAGACTGAATTATAAACCTCAGGTGAAACCCTTGGGCATGCCGAGCACTCTCCGGGCCCGAGCGCAGTCCAGTCCACGCCACGGCTTGTGGACGGGGTCAGTGATCATTTCTGAAAAGGGCCAGAGAAAGCTTCGCGGGCCACAGGGCTTCCGTGGCAACCACTCGACCTTGTTCTCATGCAAAAGCAGTCACCGGTTTTGTGATAAGAATATTTCCACAGGGACGCCCTGGTGGTTCAGCGGTTGAGCATTCGTTCGCCTTCCGCCCAGGGCGTGATGGGGTGGGGGGGTGTCCCGGGATCGAGTCCCACGTTGGGCTCCCCACAGGGAGCCTGCTTCTCCCTCTCTCTGTGTCTCTCATGAATAAATAAATAAAAATCTTAAAAAAAAAAAAAAAAGAAGATTTCCACAACACATTTACAAAACCAGGCGCAGCTGGATTTGCCACCCCACCACCCCAACCCCGTCGGCTGAGTCCCTGGGTAGTTCACTCCAGGAGGAAAAGCTGACGCTCAGAAAGCTGGGGGAGCTAGCAGAGTCACCCAGCTTAGAAGATGCACACCAGGAATTCTGAACCCAGCAGCTGGAGCTCCAGCCCCTAAACTCTGAGGTGCCCTTTCCTCTCCCCACGAAACCTGCAGGAGCAGGGTTTGGGTGGGTTCGTAGCCCACCCCCGTGTGCACAGCTCAGGCAGGTGCAGAAGCTCCCTGAACTTCCACAGCGTGGACAGACCTAGTGGGGACGTCCCAGACACCGCCCTGTGCCCCCCCCAGGGCGACAAAACCGCTGGTCTGGGGAGAGGACAAGGAGACAGACTACTCAGGGATAGAAAACCCGAGGAAAACAGGAACACCCCAACACGTTCTTAAATGCACCTACTTAAAAACACAGACTCCCGGCAAGTAGGGGAGCCGAGCAACGTCCTGCTTCCTTGACCTCACGGGGAGCCCGGGGAGCCCGTCCTTCCACGCAGCGCGCTGCTCGGGAGCCGGTCCTCAGCCCCGGATCCTTCCCGCCCTCGCGGCGCCGACACAAGGCCCCGGGTGGGGAAGACCTAACAGCCGCCGACCCCGCGGAAGCGCTCGCCCTGCGGGGGGGGGGGGGGGTGCTGCGGCTTTCACCCCCCCGGACCCCCCACTCCCATCAGGTGACGACGCCCGTTTCACAGCGGGGGAAACTGAGGCTCCGGGAAGCCCAGCGGCAGGCCGGGGGGGAGAGCGGGCGCTGGGGCAGGACCCCGATCTGCGCCCCGAAAACGGGGTCCCCGATTCCAAAGGACCGTGTTTCCGGGCGGCAGGAGACACCCCACTGCAGGCGGGGCACCTTCACCTCCCGCTGGCCACTCACCGGCCTGCGAACCTGCATCTCCCCGGCCTGGGGTCCCGGGGGAGGTTGATCGGGGCCTGTCGGACGCCACCCTGCCTCAGTTTCCCCTCCGCGCCGCCCACTCAGGCGGCCAGCGGATCGCGCCGACTCCAGACCCGGACCAACCTCTGCTTCCCGGCCCTGGAGCCCGGGGAGCTCCCAGTCGCGGACCCCAACCCCAAGCCCTCCCCGCTCAGCGCTGGGGGGGGACCCCCAGCCCCCCGCCCCCACTCACCTCTCAGGCGGCCGAACGCCGACCCTCCGACGGCTGCGCCTGCGCACCGCGGCGCTGCCCGGCCCCGCCCCCCGCCGCGGCGCCTGCGCAGAAGGAGGCGGCTCCCGTTGGCCTTTATTCTGCGCAGGCGCGTGCCCGAGGGAGGCGGGCGTGGGGAGAAGTGACGTCATTTGGAGGCGGGGGCGAGCCGGTCGTTAGGGCAACTGACCTCTGCGACCGAATGGAGGCCGGAAATCAGGACTGATTTCACGGCTCGAGCGGGAATGGAGCGGTGCATGGTGGGACGGTGGCGGACTCCGGCGCCTTTGGCAGCACGGGTCACGTGATACGGAGCGGGCCACGTGGTGTTGCTGTGTGTCGGTACCTGGCTGCGGAGCGGGACAGGCGCGCGGTGGATGGGCGCGACTGTTACCCGGGTGCTTTACACGTGGGCGCCCGCCCATCCGCAAATCCAGTCTTTCAGCCCATAAGGGTAAAGGGGGGCAGACATATTTATGTATAGCAGGTGCGTATTATTTTAATATTTTACTTAAATTCAACTTGCCAACACATAGCAAAACACCCATTGCTCATCCCATCAAGTGCCCTCCTTAGTGCCTGTCCCTGAGTTGCCAACAACTATTTATTGCAAACCAACTGTAAAAACCAGGAAAGGGCTCCCGTTACCTTGTACTGAGGTTGACGAACTAGCGAACTAGGACACTTTTCACTGGATGGCAAGTGCTTTAAATGAAGAAGAAAGGGCTGCCGTGATTAGGATTGGGGAGGCAAGTGGGCAGGGATGGTTAGGGAAGATCGACCTTGTAGATGCGGGTTTGGGGAAAGAGAAAAAAAAAAAACAACTCCAAGAACGGAGAACAGCGAAAATGAAGATTAAGTAGGATAAAGCTGGGTGTGCTTAATAGAAGGTAGGTAATGAGTAAGTTCCTAGCATGATTCACAACCGATCACCGTTAGTGTGAAAGTTGCAAGAAGTGTTCTGGAAGCCTGGGTGGCTCCGTTGGTGAAGCATCTGCCTTTGGCTTAGGTCATAGGTCCTCATATCGGGCTCCCTGCTCACGGTGGAGTCTGCCTCTCCCTCTCTCGCCTTTCTCCTCCTGCTCATGCTCTCCTCCCCTTTCCCCCAAATAAATTAATAAAATCTTTTTTTTAAAAGTGTCCTAATTCACTTGTATCCGATTTAAAATGCATGCATGGTTAAAGCTGGGGGATTTTAAAAATTTCCTTTGCAGACATAAGGGGAGTGGGTTCTTTGGCAATTTAGTCCTAGTAGATTTTCTTTCCTGGACGCCTTAGTTGAGGATTTTGTGGGGTTTTTGTGTATGTGTGTGCGTGTGTGTGTGGTTTGTTTTAACGAACTACAGTAGTTATAGGTTAAAACACTGTCCTGGGGGCAGCCCGGGTGGCACAGCGGTTTAGCAACGCCTTCAGCCCAGGATGTGATCCTGGAGACCTGGGATCAAGTCCTGTGTCAGGCTCCCTGCATGGAGCCTGCTTCTCCCTCTGTGTCTGTACACCCCCCCGCTCTGTGTTTCTCATGAATAAATAAATAAAATCTTAAAAAAATAAAACACTGTCCTGTTCCAAAACACCTGTTGTTTGAAGCCCTGGATTCGTTTACTGAAGCTTTCTCGATTTAAAAAAAAAAAAACTGCGTTTAATTTAATTGGGTTAATTTACCGGGTTCTGCTGATGTATGTGTCGAGCCTCCACTCCTTAGATGCTGGGAGGGGCAGGATGCTGGTTGGGATGATGTACAAAACGCGCCTCAGATCTGTATGATAAGCGGTCACTAGCTCAGGTGCGGGAGGAAAACCTGCAAAACTCGCCAGGTACACAGTCAATTAGGTAGAAAAGGAGGCAGGCACAAATTAGTACGGGAGCTCGGGCAGAGAAGCGCTGGAGGAAAGAACCCGAGGCTCGGGGCGCCAGCTGTGTGTGGTTTCCACGGAAACGTCCCGGGGGGGGGTCCTCCCCGAAGGTCCCGCCCTCTCTCCGCGAGAGCCAATCACGGGCAGGGAGGGTTCCGGCGCGTGCGCAGAGTGCGTCAGCCCGCCAAAGCTCCGCCTCCGGGGTGTGGGCGGAGCCGGGGCGCGCGTGCGCCTGGGCCTTCGGCACACGTGCCCTCCCAGCATTCCGCGGGCGCGCGGGCGGCGGGCGCCTCGGTCCCGGCTGCTGCGGACCCGGAGCGCACGGAGGCGGCTGGCTGCGGCGGCTCAGGTGGCGCGACGCGGAGCGGGAGGACGGAGGGGCGGCCGGCGCGCAGCTGCCCACCATGAAGCCCCCAGCAGGTACCGCTGCGCCGCGGCCCGGCCCCGCTCGCCGCACGCGGGCGCCCCTGCCTGCCTCGCGCCCGCCGGGGTCGCCGCTTGGGCCTAGGAGCCGAGCCCAGTGACCCTCGGGGGCCTGGACCCGGGTCGGGGCGGGGGATGGATCGGCCCCCCGGGACCCGCCTCGTCGGCGGCCGAATGAATGGAAACCAGCTTTACCGGCGCTTCCCTCATTCAGTCAGCTCCGCGCGGCTTGGGCTGAGCGCGGGGCGGGCCCCGGGGGCGACCGAGAGCCCTCGGCGGAGTTCCAGGGCGGGAGACAGGCGTTCGCTCAACAGAGAAGCAGGCCAGCCGCTCTACAGAGTGGTCGGTGGTGGGGCTGACGGCGCTGCCCGGGGGGGGGGGGGGGGGGGAAGAGTGTGCGCGCGCAATCCCGGAGGGCTCCTTGGAGGAGGTGGCCTTTCCCCCCGGAACGGGGCGGCAAGCAGCTGTGCTGCCAAGACGTGCAGGAGGACCGTCGTGGGTGGCGGGAACGGCGAGGGCAACAGCGGCCAGGCCCGTGCACGCGGAGCGCGTTTGAGTAGCAACAAGTCATCTCCGCCCGAACGGGGCTGGGAGTTGCTTTTATTTTTAAGGGCAGAAGGGTGTGTCCCGAAAGCGTTTTCCTTATGGAAGTGATGGGATGTGCGTCGCCTATTTAGAAAATTGCCCAGGCTGCTGTGTGGTTGCCTCCTGAGTTGTTTGTTTTTTTTCTCTTGCTGGTTTCTCTTCCCGCCCCACTCCCCAACCGGCTGCGATAATTGCGTTACTGATGATCGTGATTTGGGTTATTCGAGGTCTCAGGAAGGCAGAAATGTTGTCTGCCTTGTTTGCAGCAGGATCGTCGTTAGCCCGGAGACCCAGCACGTAGGTGGCAAGCTGAGATACTACAGAAGGAATGCGTCTGCTCCGGTTTTTTTTTTTTTCTCAGGTCCTGCGTCCTCCAGGAGATTTTGCTGACGATTGTAGCTGTTGACACGTATCTCCTACCTTGTCCCAGCTTCTGGAGCGCTCGTTTACCACCCAGCGTGGCACAGACCCGCGTCTTTTCTCTGTGGTTCTGAAGTCCACGGTGCCCTACAAGCAGAAAGCATTTCCTTAAGCTCGCAGCAGTCACTTGGCCAGAACATCCCACCTGGCCCGGCTCCAGAACCTTTCTTTTTCCCCACTTAACTGTTTGTCAGTGATCCTCAGCCAGGGTGATGGCACCACGCCAGGGGACACTGGGCAGTGTCTGGGACACCTGTGGTTGTCACAACTGGGCACCAGGGGTGTACAAAAACAGGTCACTGTTTGCTAATCCCTGGTATAGAGTCCAGTAAGGGCTGAACTGTAAACCTGAGTGCGGGGCGGAGCCTCGGAAAGGGGCAGGAAGGTTGGACAACCAGATATTTACAAAGCAGGGGAGGGGGGAACAGATGATACATTGGTTCAAGGTTGGAGCTGAAGTCAGACTGCATGGGTTCGAATCCCACCTCTGCCACTTCTGGCATGGGATCATGTCAAATGTGCACGATCATGACAAATCGTGCGCATCTCAGGACCTCCATCTGTATGATGGGGGCCACATAGGACCGTGAGGGAACGAAAGTAAAACATCTTCATCCTGAACACCGCACAGCAGTTTAAGTGACAGCTGTTATCATAGACCACAGTCTCTTATGCAAAACCTCTTGGGGCTAGGGATGGTTTAGGAATAAAGGATTTTCTCTATTTTAGGAAAGTAATACAGTACAAACGTCGCATTATGTCAAGGGACATCGGGGGGTAGCACCCTGTCATCAAACAAGTTAATTCAGTGTGATGGAGGTGTATACCAAATATCCACCCCAGCACTGCCAGCGTTGGGGCTTGGGTCCCTTAGGGGGGGTGTCCTGGGCCCTGCCACCACCCACTCGATGCAATAGCATCGCTCTCCAGTTGCGACGAGCACAAGCATGTCAGAGATCGCCCAGTGTCTCCCGGGGGTGCAGCATCTTCTGCTGCTTTAGAGGATTGATCGACTTGTGCTCCCCCACAAAGCCTTTGGGGCTTGCCAACCTTCATGGGGAAACAGTGCTGTCCATTCCCTTCATCCCCTAGTTAGTCTAACCCTTCTGTCCTGGAAGCAGACCCATTCAGTGTGGGGCTGTGTCTTCTCTGTTCAGCCTGTGTAGGAGATGCCCTGGACACAGCGGCCCCGTGCTCCGTGGTGAACTACCTGAGATGGGACCTGAGCGCCCAGCAAATAGAGGAGCTCACTGTGGAGCTCATCGAGCAGACTAAGCGTGTGTATGACCAGGTGGGCTCCCAGAAGTTTGAAGACGTGTCCTATGAGAGTACCCTCAAGGCGCTGGCCGATGTGGAGGTGTCCTACACAGGTAAATCCAGGTCAGGATCCAGGCGGGGAGGCAGACGCAACCCAGGCCTTGGAGCTCCTGGACCCTGGCCGTGGGTGAGGCCATCTACCCTCTGGGGGGGTGGTGACGGATAAAGGGGCTGATGGCCGGTAGAGGCATCTGCTCAGCAAGAGCACTGGTGCCACTGGTTCCCATGTGTACCGTACTGCACTACTTGGCGTACTTGGTCCTCATGGGCTACGGCATCCGAGCAGGACAGCAGCACTCCTCTCTAGGAGCCAGCTCAGGTGCCAGCCTTGAAACTGGAGCCGCCGCTTCCCGCACCTTCCTCTGTCCCAGAAGATAGGTGTTTTCTCTCTGAGCGACTGAACTTGGCCCCCTTCGCTCCCCCGACCCCACCCCGCCCCGGCACCTTAGGTAACCTGATGCCATCAGGTGTCCTCATCACCACCACCCACCTGGGTCCTTCTCCTTAGGATCTGTTTGTTCCCTTTGAGGGGCGAGGTGCTCAGATAGATCCAGAGCTGCTACCTCAAGGCCCATCTGTAGAGGTTGCCAGTGTGGGGGCAAAAGACTGAGACGAGTCTCGCAGCAGAAAGCTCCGAACTGAGGAAACCCTTGCCCCTGGATATCCAGCAAAAGTCCTTTTCTGGAAACCTTGGAGAATCTCACCTGGGGGGTTCTCCTGGAGCATCCCTGGATGCGGTGGGTTTCTGGGCGCCCCATTCAACCCCCACCCCCCAGTCTCTTTCCAGATAGACTCTTGGCAATTGCATGAGGCTGATTCCTGCCTGTTGGGCGCAGCCCTGCCAGATACCAGCTTCACTCCTACAGCCTTTTTTTCTGTCTCTCCTCAATAGCCCAAGAAATTTTATTTTTAAAGATTTTATTTATTTGAGAGAAAGCATACGCATGTCCGTGCATGCATGATGAGAGAGAAGTAGACTCCCCGCTGAGCAGGGAGCTTGATGTGGGGCTCCATCCCAGGAGCCAGGGGTCATGACCTGAGCCGAAAGCAGATGCTTAACCGACTGAGGCCCCCAGGCCCCCCAACCCACCCCAGCAATATTAGAGGAAACTAAAATTGAATTGTGGCATTCCCCTCACCAGCCCCTCAGTGTCGTCCCACTGCCACCCGGACGAAGGCCAGAGTCCATGATGTTGGTTTTTGTGCAGTTTGCCCCTCTCTGCCCCTCCTCTGAGTCTGTGTGTGCCGGCCTAGTGGCCGCTTGCACTTGCGCACTCTCCCGTCTTGGGGCTTCACACGCCCTGCCTACTGGATTTTGGGCTTTTCTGTGATCACAGATTTACTCCCTTCGGGAGCCCCTTCCCACGCCCCCTCTGCTCACACCAGCTGCTTGCATTGATCCCACACTCTGCACCATTTTGTTGTCACACTTGGTACAGTCACAGGCGCTTGTGAGCCTGTAAATCGCAGACGGACAGATGCTGTTTCTGTCTTTTTCGCTGTTCTCTCTTGGGCAGCCCACGGCAGGTCTGCCCTGGGGCCACGCAAGCGACCAAGCAGCGATTGGAATGTAGGTCTTCCCAAGACAGAATATATGCGTTTTAAAACTTAAATGCTCTGTAGAGGTCTGATTTACGTAGCATAGAATTTGTTCACTTACGGCATACCTTCCAGTGGTTTTTATATTAAGAGGTGTCCAACCATCATCATGGTCTAATCCAGAACATTCCATCACCCCGAAGAGAAATCATCCCGCATTGCAGTCACCCCTAATCCTCTCTGGCCCCCATGAGCCCCCTTCCCATCTGTGGATGAGCCTGCCCTGGACGTGTCACACGTGTGGACTCACATCCCGTGGGGCCTCCAGTGTCTGGTTCCTTCCTTGAGTGTCGGCTCGGAGTCCGTCCCCCAGGCAGCACGTGTGGGCACCTCCCTCCTGTTCACGGCCGAGTGATGTGTCCATGGGTGGTAGGTGCGTCGTGTTTGTCCGTCCAACTGTCAGTGGACGTTTGGGTCATCTCCACTGTTGGGTTATTCCTGGTCCAGCTGCTGTGAACATGTGTGATTCCCTGTTCTCACTTCACGAGGGTGGGCACCTACTGGTGGGTTGCCGGTCAGGTGGTGACTGTTACAGCTTACGCTCTCACAGCCTTCCATGCTTCCTCTGTCTAACCAAATGCAGGTGTGCTCTGTAAGTTAGAGATCAGTTTAAGATGCTGCCATCAGCAGCTGTGCTTCTTTCTGGATTTGAGTTATTTTAGCCTTTCTAGGTCTTGTCATGTTTCTCTGTCACAGTCCTTGCCTTGGAGTGTTGGCAGTTGAGTCTGTTTCCATCCTACGTGGATGACCATGCCCCTCCCTCCGGCTCCCGGCCCAGGGCTCAGTGTGGAAAGCGTTCACGGAACAGATGAGATGTAGACGAGCTGTGTGCCTGGTGGGGGTGAGGCCAGTACTTGCCAGTTTATACCCGGGGCCTAGGTTCACACCTGTCCTGTTCTCTCCCCGTTTCAGTTCAGAGGAATATCCTGGACTTCCCCCAGCACGTTTCTCCATCCAAGGACATTCGGACGGCCAGCACAGAGGCGGACAAAAAGCTGTCTGAGTTTGACGTGGAGATGAGCATGAGGCAGGATGTGTACCAGAGGATTGTCTGGCTGCAGGTGAGGATGCAGCGAGGTGCCCACGTCCACTTGGCCTGGGGGCACGGCTGATGGGGCACAGCACCAGGCATGCTGGTGGTAAACTCTGGGAGGGACAGACTCAGGGGCATCCAGATGGGCACTGCTGGGTCAGAACCTCCTTAGACTTGATGGTTGTGTTCTCGGACCCTAGGAGGTAGAGAGCTGAGGGGCCCTGTGGGTGGTTGGTGGGGATTGCTGTGTGACAGTGCAAGTGCACTTAAACCCTGAACCGTGCGTTTAAGAACAGCTGAGGTGGTAAGTTTTGTGTTCTGTTTTAGCACAGTGAAGGAACGTGAAAGAAGGACAGACAAATGCAGAGAAACACAAACATAGAGTCTAAAAGCCCTAGACTCTTTAAGCCATTCCTGCGTCCAGCACATGGTTTCCCTTTCCCGACCTTGCTGGGGGGTCCGCAGGGAGGGTTAGTGTCCTGCCTCTCGGGCCTTGGCTGCTGGTGTCGGAGGGAGCTGTGGAGGTGGACAGTGATGCTCGTCCGCGCTGTCCCATAGCGCCTGTTGCCGCACCGCCTTGGTCAGGAGCACACACGGGCGTGCGCTGGGGCCAGTGCAGGTGGGCGGCCTGCGGGAGCACGAGCAGTGTTTTGTGTTTAATTGTAGCTTCGAGGGATCCCTGGGTGGCGCAGCGGTTTGGCGCCTGCCTTTGGCCCAGGGCGCGATCCTGGAGACCCAGGATCGAATCCCACGTCCGGCTCCCAGTGCATGGAGCCTGCTTCTCCCTCTGCCTATGTCTCTGCCTCTCTCTCTCTCGCTGTGTGCTTATCATAAATAAATAAAAAAAATTAAAAAAAAAATAATTGTAGCTTCGAGATCTATGTAGATGTACTTGCCATTCTAAGAAATGATTCAGACAGTGTGGCCTGTGGTTAGCCCAGTTTCCCCCAGCACGATGTTTGGTGAAACCAGTCACTGTCCCAACAGGGATAATGACCTTGAGACCACCCACCATTCTCATTCCCATTCAGCCATTCCCCTGTGTGAGGCCCTGCAGGCTGGTTTTAGTTTGGGCTGTTCCCAGGAAGCGGGTGCCATGGGCGGGTTTGGGGCACATGTCAGCGTTGGTGTCTCTGGGACGGCTGCCTGGGAGCCTGCTCACTGAGTTAGGTGTGGTTGGATAGGGCGTCTGCTGCGCCCCCCACCATGGCTACAGCGTCCCTGTTCCGTGCAGTGATGTTTGTGCGGGTGCCCCGGCCTCCCGCTGCCTCACTGGCACCTGGCGGTGCCCCTGTGTTTCGTCATCGACAGCGCTGGGATTGTCTTATCCTAGGAGAAAGTTCAGAAGGACTCGTTGAGGCCGGAGGCTCTGCGGTACCTGGAGCGACTGGTCAAGCTGGGCAGAAGGAACGGCCTACACCTACCTGAGGACACTCAACAGGTGAGTGCCGGCGGGGGTCGGAGGGGCTCCCCTGTCTGCGCCACCTGAGGCCCTAGCCTCTAGCTGGGTGCCCACCTCTCTGCTGCCTCCATTCTGGAATGGGAGATCTGTCTGGAACAGCTCTCCCTCCACCCACATCTACCCTCCCTGATGCAGCAGCATGGCCTTCCTGAGAGCCTGGCGCTCCCTCAGCCACAGAGCGAGTGTACAGTTGGGGGGAACACCTTGGTCGGTCCTCGCCGGGACTTTGATGCCATGGCACTAAGGAAATCTGTCTCACTGTGGGCCTCCTGTTCTGACATCAACACCACAGCTTCCTTCTGATACCAGAGGTGTGTGGTTTTCTTCTCTGTGACACTAGCCAGGTGTCCTACAGTCAGACGCAATTCTGACACCGTCTGACACATGTCGGGTCCTCCAGCTTCAGGGCTTGGCCCCTCGAGACTGCCCCACCTTGAGACACAGTCAACGACCACATCCAGGTTGTCATCTCTACTTCTGAGTGACTAGCTCTGTGGTTCCAAGGTTCCCACCCCTTCCTCAGGTTCACGTCGTTTGCTAGAGCAGCTCACGGGACTCAGGGAAAGTTTGCTTACTATGACTGAGTTCTCGTAAGGGGCATAACCTGGAACGGCCACGTGGAGGAGAGACGCAGGGAGAGGTGTGGGGGAGAGGCACGGGGCTCGGCCCTCCCAGTGTGTGCGCCACCCCGGAAGCTCCCTGAAGCTGTCCTTCAGCAGTCCTGCGGAGGCCCCATTGTGTAGACATGACTGGTTAAACCATTGGTGATTGATTCAGCCTGCCACCTCCAGCTCCTCTCCTCTCCCCTCCCGGGGTAGGCAGGAGGGGCCGCGCTGCTCCGTGGGTGGTCCCCGGCCCCCATCCTCAGCAGCTTCCCAGAAGTCATCTCAGGAACGTGCTCTCATGTGTAGTGGATAGGGGCTGGTGATGAGTAACACGACGGGCCCCACACACTTGTCTCTTGGGCTGTTGCAGTGTCTTCTTGTCGCTGAAGAAATTCCAAAGGTTTTAGGAGCCATGTGCCAGGAACAGGGACGAAGAGCAAATACACGTTGATTATCGTACGTCCCAGCCTCACAGATGGCATCTCCTTCAGTCTGGCCTGTATCAGAGGCGATCAGGGCCGTGCCTGCCCCTGTCCTGTGGCTAATCACTGAGGATCTTTGTTCGCCCCATTCCCTCCCCATTTTCTCTGAGTGCCAGGCAGCCACAGAAGGGATGGCTGAGCTGTGGGCTCTGGACTGGCTGGTTTGCACACAAGAGCTGCCCTTATGGGTGAGCTGTTTACCGTCGCTGGGAATTGGCCACCCCTAGGAGAGGCCAGCCCTCCAGGGTCCGCGAGACCGCCCAGCTGGGAAAGCACCAGGGCACAGGAAACGAAAGACACGGTTAATGCGACGTTGGGTCCACACCCAGAGCTCAGCGACTGTCTCTCTCGTCACTTGGAACTGACGCTGTCCTGCTTAGGCCAGCGCCTCTGCCTCACGGCTGGAGAAACCAGGGCTCCGAGAGATGAGGCATATTTGCCGTTAAAACCAAAGCCAGTGAGGGGCGCTTGGCTGACTTGATCTCGAGGTCTTGAGTTTGATCCTCATGTTGGGTGAGGAGATTACATAAAAATAAGAATCTCTCTCTTTCTTTTTTTCCTTTAAGATTTTATTTACTTGGGCAACCTGGGTGACTCAGCGGTTTAGCGCTGTCTTCAGCCCAGGGCCTGATCCTGGGGTCCTGGGATCGCGTCCCGTGTTGGGCTCTCCGCAGGGAGCCTGCTTCTCCCTCTGACTGTGTCTCTGCCTTTCTCTCTCTCATGAATTAAAAAAAAAATTTTTTTTACTTGTTTAACACAGAGCACAATTATGGGGAGTGGGAGAGGGAGAGGCAGGCTCCCCCACCCCGAGCAGGGAGCCTGATGTGGGACTCAGTCCCAGGACCCTGAGATCACGATCTGAGCAGAAACTGAGAGTGAGTCACTCAACCAACTGAGCCACCGGACGCCCTTGTAAAAACAAGAATCTTGAAAACAAAACCCAGAAAACAAACCAGTGTAAGTGGGACCTGAGTCAGATTCACTCCCAGGACTGTGGGGCCCAGACCCACGGGGGCACCTCAGCTTCGCTGAGTGCTCGGCCAGAGCAACGGAAGGCTGTTTGCATTTTTTTAGAGCAGGCTCCATGCCCCCCATGGGGCTTGAGCCCCCGACCCGAGGCCCAGAGTCCCGTGCTCCCCTGAGCAAGCCGGCCGGGTGTCCCCATGGGCCTTAGAGCCCCACCATGTTGTTGAAGGTCCGGCATGTGGCGCTGGGGGCTGTACCTACTGTAACTTGGGAGCCGCCTCGGCAGGGGAGATCGGGGTACAGCAGGGAGTCTCACAGAGGCGTCCAGCTGGGGCTCTGCACTGGGCCCCGCTCCCTGGGGTGTGCTGCTGTCCGCCGAGAGGACGCCTGGCCAGGTGGTGGCCTGCGAGGCCATGGCCTGGGGCCGCTTCTGAGCCAGGGGCTCACCCGCCCGGCCCAGGCCCTCCGGCCGCTGCTGGCCAGCAGCTGGTGTCCCTCTGAGGGCTGGGCTGGCTCCAGGCCCCTGGGAGAGGGGGGGGGGGGCTGATGGGGCCGCGCCTCACCCCCACCCGAAGTTTCCGAAGAGGCTTTGTGCTGCTGCTCTGTCAAAATGTCCAAAAGCCGAGGCTGTGGACCCAGAAGGTGACAGGGTCCAGAGCGCTCTTGGCCGGGGACCCATAACAGATGGGGACATGAGCCCGAGGTCCCCAGGGTCACCAAGGCTGCTCCGCGGAACCCGGTGTCTGTGTTCTGTTGGCGCCGTGCAGACCAGTGCCAGGACTTGATGTCTGTCTTTTCCGATCCCTCTTCCCGCCTGGTCTGTGCCTCCTCCCCGCAGGCAGGGAGCCCCCGGCCCTGGTGGCCACACTCCGCTCACAGCTGTGCTCCTCCCTCCAGAAAATCAAGAGCATTAAGAAGAAGCTGAGTCTTCTGTGCATCGACTTCAACAAGAACTTGAACGAGGACACGACCTTCCTGCCACTCACGCGAGAGGAGCTGGGTACTGATGGGGGGCGTGTGGTGGGGGGCGCGGGATGGGGGGGCTGGCGCGCCGTCCCAGGACCCTGCCAGGCCGTGGCCACCTCCCGCCAGCTTCCAAAGTGCAGGGACATCTGTGTCCCACTGCCCTGGGGCGAGGGGGTGTCTCCACTTGGAACACTTAGCGCTCAGGAATTCACATTTCCAGATCGAGTGATGCCGGGAACACCGGGTTAGTGGCTGAGTTGGCCAGGATTTCCCTTTGGGCCCCAGGCCCCCGCCAGCTGCTCTTGTTTGAATCTTTTTTTTTTTTTTTTTTAAGATTTTCTTTATTTATTCATGAGAGAGAGAGAAGCAGAGACACAGGCAGAGGGAGAAGCAGGTTCCACGCAGGGAGCCCGATATGGGACTCGATCCCGGGGCTCCAGGATCACACCCTGGGCTGAAGGCTGCACCAAACCGCTGAGCCCCCCGGGCTGCCCTCTTGTTTGAATCTTGTGAGAGGAGATAGACTGAATCCTGGCTGGTTCTTCTTCCCAGACTGGCTGTAGGGGATTTTGAAGGGCTGGGGCTGAGGTGTCTTTTTTAGTTTTTACTGTTTGTGCTGCTGCTCTCGCCCCAGAGGTTTCATTTTCAGTAAACTTGGCAGCTGTGGGAAAGTTGTGAGAGCCGTACGGCGGGCAGCCCCGTGCGCTCGGCTCTCCTGGCCCCGCGTTGACATTGACTTCCTGCCCTTTCTGTGGTCTCTGCCACACGTACGTCCTTCCCGCTGTTGGAGAGGTGTCGTAGGCCTTGGGAGCCTTGCCCAGGAGTGTGGCCGTCCCGTGTCCTTTCCACACACCCCTCCCACCGGGAGACAGCACGGAACAGCCGTGATGTTGAGAATGCAGCCCGCGTGCCCTGCTCTGCCGACCCGCTGACCCTCTGTGTGTTCCTCCGCCGTCAGGGTCTGGTCAGGGAGCACGCTGCATTTTCCTATCTCTTTTGGCTCCTTTCCTGTTTTTTTTTTTTTTTTTTTTCTTAAAGATTTATTCAGGAGAGACAGAGAGGCAGAGACACAGGTAGAGGGAGAAGCAGGCTCCACGCGGGGAGCCCGATGCGGGACTCGATCCCAGGACCTCGGGGGTCACACCCTGAACCAAGGGCAGGCGCTCAACCACTGAGCCCCCAGGCGTCCCATTGGCTCCTTCCTGTTGAACTGCCCCTCAGCCTCTCACAAAAGCATTTTCATCTCTCCCGCCGCGGACGCTTTGGAAAGGCCCAGGCCGGCGGTCTCACTGCTGCCTGCGAGAGCCCTGCCCGTCCCGTGTGAGGCGCCCAAGGGCTATGGCAGTGACCCTGCGGTGGCGGCCTCACGGGAGGGCGTGTTGGGCCCTGCTGCCGGGGGTCCCCATCCTGCTGCCCGAGCCCCCAGAGGGCCGCTAGCTTGCAGAGGTGCCCATGGTCACGGCCTTCCTGAACAGGGCCTTGCGGGCTGTCCCCGTTCTGGTTCAGTCCTCTCCGTGCCTGGGCCTCAGGTGGCAGGTCCCCCACGTGGCCCCCTGTTTAAGGACAGGTGCCCGCTGTGTTTTCTGGCCACAGGACCCTGGGTCTCGAATCGGGGAGACAGATCTGCTCGCCAACCCCCTCGCAGGCTGGCTTCTCTGCCCATTTGTCCAGCCCAAGGGGCCTTGCCGCCTCAGCGTGGCCTCCTGTGTGGGCAGCAGGTCGCCCCAGCGCCGTGGAGTGAAGCAGAGCCCGCGGCCTCGGGGGGCAGGGGGGTCGGGGGCGGAGGGGTCAGGGGGGCCACGGCAAGGACGGTGTGGCCAGCCTGCCTGCAGGTCCTGCTGAGCATGGGTGTGGCGCTTGTTTACCTTCTGCTCGCCGGAGGGCCAGGGCTGTTGACTCGCGAGGTGTCGGTCAGCGTGTCTGTCCCTGGCGCCCCCCCCGTGGCCCTGCTTCGGTGCCCTTGCCTGCCTGGAGGGGTTGGCGCTCTCCTGGCAGCGGCTTCTCTGGAGGGGCTCAGGGGCTGCCGCTCGCCTTGCGCTGCCGGTGACGCTCTGACCCCCCTTCTGTGTGTTCGTGTGCTGGTCTCTCGAGTCAGGACCTCCCTCGCCCCACTTAGTGGTTGATCTGTGTGCAGAGGTCGGTGTGGACGGAGGCCCCGTTCCTCATGGGTGGCGGTCTACCGTGGTCACTGTTATCATGCCCAGGTTGTCCTAATTCTACCTCAAGGCCCTCTACAGCGTGAAGTGTCCCTGTTCTTTGGGCACTTTCTCTGGGTCTGGGGTCCCGGGCTCATTTGTCCTCGCCCTGGCCTGGCCTGGCACTTGGAAACCGAGATGTGCGCGCTGCTGCTGCGGGCCTGTCGTTCCCAGGTCGTCACCAGTTAGGAAGTGGGTGTCTGTCTGCACACGTGCACACGCACTTCTGTGCCAAAGCGGGGGCCTCGCAAACGGTGCCCTGCCTGGCCCTGCCCACCCTGCTGCGGCGCGTCCCTTCTCACCTGTCCCGAGGTGAGGGCCCCGGGCGAGCTGGCCTTGGAAGGAGCTGTGGGCCGAGTCAGAGGCGGGGTGTGAGGCGGTGGCCCTGGACGTGTTCGTTCTGAGGTGCAGCACCCAGGTCTTAGGAGGATGGTTCGCAGGTGGGGAGCCGGGTGAGAGGCTGTTGCAGAAGTGTGGGCCGCGGCGATGGTGAGGGCGGCCGGGCAGCATCTGTCCGCGGTGGAGAAGGGATGAGGAAGAGACCGCAGCCCCTGGACGCCCCCTGTGCCAAGGGTGGAGCCGAGTGGGGCTTTTCCTCCCTGGGAGCCCTGCTGGGAAGGGCAGCGGGGCTCCGTCTTCCCGGAGGGCTCAGGGCAGGGTGGGGACGCCGGGCCTGGTGCCCTGTTCCCTGCAGGCTCCCCGTCCTAGCCTCCCACGTGGGAGGGAAGCCTGCCTCCCGCCCCAGCTGCACGGGCCTGTGGCAGCCCTGGTTTTGTTCCTACAGGAGGGCTCCCGGAGGACTTTTTGAACTCGCTGGAGAAGGCTGGGGATGACAAGTTGAAAGTCACCCTCAAGTACCCACATTATTTTCCTCTCCTGAAGAAGTGCCACGTGCCCGAGACCAGGAGGAAGGTGGAGGAGGCCTTCAACTGCCGGTGCAAGCAGGTGGGAAGGCGATGCTGCAAGTGGTGGGGCCTGTCCTGGGTGCCCGGTGCCCGCTGGGCCAGGCTCAGTGGTGGGCAGGCGCCCAGGCGAGTCAGCCTGCCCCTCCCGGCCTTCCGCGCGGGGTCCAGCTCTGGCCCCCGGCCACAGCGCCAGTTCTGTGTCTGCGAGCGTCCACTGCTCTGTGCCTTAGCTTCAGTCGTCCCCTCTCTCTCTCTCCAGTGGCGTTGCTGGGGCTTGAGCTGGGGTCTGCAGATGCGCCCTCCCCTTTTCTGTGTCTTGTGTGCTGGCCTGGGCCCTCTAACTGCGGCCCGGGGCGTGTCTTCAACGCACAGACATCCATTCCCGCGCAGACGCGTGTATTTGTGTCCACGCCGCGGTGTGGTCTCAGCCTCGCTTCTCCTGTTCAGTGCCTCCAGCAGACGGGGGTGAGCTCCCCGTGCACAGTGCCCCGAGGCTGTCCTGCAGAGTCCCGGCCCCACACCGCTCTCCACCCACAGCCTTCACACCCCTCACGATGACGCCTTTCTGGTCCAAACGGGACCTGGGGGTTTATAAAGCTGCATGTGTTGTGTCAGGACCACAGGGCAGCCATGGAAACCTAGGCCATGGGAAGGAGGGAGGGAAACGAGGCACAGCTGGTGGTCCTGCGTTCCAGAGGACCCAGTGGGAGGTGGTGGGCCCAGCACCCACAGAGCTGCTCATTCATTGGTCGGTTCCAGGAGAATTGTGCGATCCTCAGAGAGCTGGTGACCCTCCGAGCCCAGAAGTCCAGCCTGCTGGGGTTTAGCACACACGCCGACTACGTCCTGGAGATGAACATGGCTAAGAGCAGCCAGGTGGTGGCCACTTTCCTAGGTAACCCCTTGCCTCCCCCAGCCTCCCCCAGCCTCCCACCGTGGGTTCCAGGAGGGAGTCGGGTTGTTCGTGACCACAGTGTGATGAGGCCTCAGAGCCATTCTCTGTGCGTCCTGGAGTGAGACCCCCAACACCCCTGAGCCCCGGTCAGCTTCACAGGGCTCCAACCTGATGGCCAAGCGTAGGGCTCTGGGGTGAGCCTGCATGTGCTCCCTGCTCTGTCTCGTGGCGTGAGCTCTGGGCAAGCGTCCACACCCTGGCCGTCCTTTCTGGCTTGTGGCACCGGGGGCCACCCGCCCCCACCACCTGGCTGCTGCAGGGGGAGGCGTGGCCTATCTAGCTTGTACCGGCAGCCCAGGCGTTCCAGGCGGGGTGCTGGGCCTGGGGGTGCCCTGGGGGCAGCCGCCGCAGGGAGGTAGCCTTGCCTTCCCCTCTGCCCTCCGCAGATGAGCTGGCCCAGAAGCTGAAGCCCCTCGGGGAGCAGGAGCGTGCCGTGATCCTGGAGCTGAAGAAGGCCGAGTGCGAGAAGCGGGGCCTGGACTTCGACGGGCGCATCAACGCCTGGGACATGCGCTACTACATGAACCAGGTGGAGGAGACCCGCTACAGCGTGGACCAGAACCTGCTCAAGGAGTACTTCCCCATGCAGGTGGTCACCCAGGGCTTGCTCAGCATCTACCAGGAGCTGCTGGGGCTGACCTTCGACCTGGAGGAGGGCGCCACCGTGTGGCACGAGGACGTGAAGCTCTACTCCGTGAGGGACTCGGCGTCGGGGAGGGTCATCGGGAAGTTCTACCTGGACCTCTACCCGCGGTGCGTGTCGGCTGGGCCACCCTTCTCTGCCTCGTCGTTCTCGTCTGTGCCAGGGGTCGTGGGGCCGCCGCTGTGCATGGCCCGGCCGGGGGCTGGGAGTGTTTGGGGTGGGGGTGGGGGGTGGGCGGGACTCCTGCTCCCGGGCACCTGCTCCTGAGACGGACCCGCTCCGTCTGTCGGCGGCTGGCAGCCGGGTGGGTGAGGGGATGCGAGAGCCAGGGTGCTGGAACCAGGGGGTCTTGGGTCAGTAGCCCCGGGCCAGTCGGTGCGTAGAGCATATCCCTGGCTGGGCCTGACCCTGCCCCTGTCCCCAGGGAAGGGAAGTACGGGCACGCGGCCTGCTTTGGCTTGCAGCCCGGCTGCCTGCGGCAGGACGGGAGCCGCCAGATTGCCATCGCGGCCATGGTGGCCAACTTCACCAAGCCTACCCCGGACGCCCCCTCCCTGCTGCAGCACGACGAGGTGGAGACCTACTTCCACGAGTTTGGGCACGTGATGCACCAGCTGTGCTCTCAGGTGGGGGCAGGGGCCGCGGGGACGGGGGCGGTGCTGGTGCTTGGTGGGTCTGCACAGTGAACACTCCCCGGGTCACCACGGGCCCGGCAATGCCCCCTTGGCCAGTTGCCGTCACTGAGCCCGGCAGACGGCCGGCTTCCTGGCTAGAAGTGTGTCCCTGCGGTGCTGGGGCTGGGCACACGTGGTCAGTGTGTTGGCGGTGCTGGTTCCCTCTGAGGCTGCCCCCTCGGCGCGCGGCCAGAGTCCTCTCGTGTCCTCGCGTCGTCGTCCCTCTGCACGTTTGTGTTCTCATCTCCTCTTAGAAGGACGTTGGTCGTTAGCTTAGGGCCCTCTCGGTGATTTCATTTTAAGTTGAATAGTTCAGTGACCATTAGTTTACCAAGGTATGTGGCCATCACTGCTGTCCAGATGTTCCAGAACATTCTATCACCCAGAAAGAACCTTCATGTTTCTTAGTTGTCGTCCCCCAAGCTCAGCTCCCGGCCCCCCCGAGCCCCCTCCCCGTCTGTGGACAAGCCCGTCCTGCACGTGTCACACACGTGGACTCACACCCTGTGGGACCTGCTGTGTCTGGTGCCCTCCCTGAGTGTCGTGGGCTCGGAGTCCGTCCCCGGGGTGGCGTGTGGGTGCCTCGGCCCTCTTTACAGCCAAGGGACGTGCCCGTGCATGGGGGGCACCAAGAAGTGTGTTTTGAGCAGAAGGTTCTGACTTTAGTGTTCCGTGTACTGCCTTTTGTCTTTCACAGTTTGTGCTTTGTGTCTTGCTGAAGAGCTTTTCTCCTAATTTTCCTTTTCTAGAAGTGTTACTCTCAGCTCTTCGTGTTGGTCTGTCCAGTGTGTGTGAGGTGTCTGTGGGGTGAGGGTCGGCCCTCAGCCGCCACGGCTCCTCGGGGCAGGGCAGAGTCTCCGGCACTGGGGCCCCGTGTGCCCTGGCCGCCTCGTCCTGTTCACGCAGCTCCCCTCGCCGCCTCCCGCCTCTGCGCTGTATGCTCTCAGGGTATGTCCCATATCCGGAACATTCTTTTGCCCGTGACTCTCACGGCTCTGTCATTTCCTTCAGGTCTTGCCAGATAAACGTTCTCACTATCTGAGGCAGTTCTGTCCTGTAAAGCCACAAGCCCTGGGTCCGCAGATACCGAAGCCGGGCTCCTGTGGGAACACAGGGTGAGGTCCCTGCGAGCCTCTGGTCGTGACGAGCAGTATACACAGCTTCGTGTTGTGCGTTTCTGTTGAAAGACACTTTTTTTTTTTTAATGATTTTTTATTATTTATTTATTCATAGAGACACAGAGAGAGGCAGAGACACAGGCAGAGGGAGAAGCAGGCTCCATGCAGGGAGCCTGATGTGGGACTCCATCCAGGGTCCCCAGGATCAAACCCCGGGCTGCAGGCGGCGCTAAACTGCTGAGCCACCCGGGCTGCCCGAAAGACAGGTCTTTTAAAGAGGCCAATTGCCTATAAAAACACAAAAATGCAAAACAACAACAACAACAACAACAACAAAAAAAAAAAAAAAAAACCACCAAAAACCGGACTCTTAATAGATCCCGAGAAGGACCCTGGTTTACAGCCAGCTAAAGCCCAGCGGCAGAGCGCCCAGTGACCACGAAGTGCCTCGGGCCTTGGCTTGGGGTCATAAAGTTTACCAAGTAGACGGAGTCACAGATAGGGTCCGTGAGTAGTGAGGCCCAGCCTGTGTCCTCTCCCAGGTCCCTGCCTCGCCCAGGGCCTTGAGCTCATTTGGCTGAGTGGCTGTCAGAGCCGGGTCCTAGCACACCTCGGACGGGGGCTGTTTTTTTCAGGAAAATTTCTGACACAAGAGTGAGAAAACACAGGGTGCTTCCAACACGACCGCCCAGATCCCGTGGTTTCCAGGCCAGCCCCTTGCAGAGTGTAGGGATTTTTGAGAGCTTTGGGTTTGCGGGTGGAGGGGAACATAGGTGGCCAGCTGGGGCCGGCCTCCTCCCACCTCCCTGTGTCCTGGGCGTGGATATCGGCAGCCCCCCAGGAGCCTCAGCTGCCCCCCGTCCCCAGGCTTTGGGGTGTCACGCGGCCTGCTGTCCTCTCCCCGGTGCGTGCTGCTCAGGAGAGCACTGCGCACCGCGTGCCTGGGCGAGACCAGCGGGTCGGAGCTGGCCAGGCTGGGCCCAGACCTTCCTACAGCTCCACCCGTCCCCGCAGGCGGAGTTTGCCATGTTTAGCGGGACGCACGTGGAGCGGGACTTCGTGGAAGCACCTTCCCAGATGCTGGAGAACTGGGTGTGGGAGAAGGAGCCGCTGCTCAGGATGTCCCAGCACTACAGGACGGGCAGCGCCATCCCCCAGGAGCTGCTAGAGAAGCTCATCAAGTCCCGGCAGGCCAACACAGGTGCCCGCTGGGAGCCGCCCTCCTGCCCGGGGGCCTCCGGGGGGGTGGGTGCATCCATGCCACACGCAGTAGGCCAGGCACATGCCTTCATGGCTTTGTTTACCGCTGGTGCAGGAATGCAGAGCCAGCTTTCCGGTCTCCTTCTACCCGCCAGGTCTCTTCAACCTGCGCCAGATCGTACTGGCCAAGGTGGATCAGGCCCTGCACACGCAGACGGCTGCCGACCCGGCCGAGGAGTATGCCCGCCTCTGCCAGGAGATCCTTGGGGTCCCAGCCACGCCAGGTAGCTGCTCGCGAGGTGGGCCCACCTGGGGGTCAGGGGCTCAGCCCTTCCCTGAGTCAGAAGGATCTAGTGAAGGCAGTCAGGCCAGTTTGCAGGGGAGGCCCAGGAGGGAGCAGACGGCCTCTGGCCCCCTGGCTGCTTTGTGCTTCTGGGCCTGCCGGCTCCAGCTGTGCGGCTGGCGGGTGTGGGCAGCTCCATGCTTTCCTGCGTCACTCATATGGCACCGGCTCTATGTGTTTCCCCCCCATCCCTCCCCACCCAGCCTGCTTTGAACAAGCCTGGAAGGTGCAGCAGAGACCAGGGATTTCATACCCTGGAGTAGGAAATAAGGTGGATTTTGTTTGTTTAAAGATTTTATTTCTTTCTTTTTTAAAAAAAATTTATTCCTGAGAGAGAGAGAGCCACAGGCAGAGAGAGAAGCAGGCTCCATGTGGGGGCCCGATGCGGGACTCGATCCCAGGACCCCGGGGTCACGCCCTGGGCTGAAGGCAGATGCTCAACCGCTGAGCCACCCAGGCATCCCTCTGGATAAACTTTTAGTGTCTATTTTTGTGCGTTATCACAAGTGCTCGGATTAACACATGTGAAAATACTTAGGATTTTAATGTAGGTAGTGTGGCATCGGCTTCTTCCACAGACACTTTAAAAATTCCTTTAAAAAGCTTTTTAACCAGTGCGTGCCCTCTGCTGTAGGGGTGTGCCTTGTTATATCCTCTTGCATGAACTCTTAAGCGTCAGCGGATACTGAGCAGAGCTGTATTTCCCTTGGCCAAGTTGTTCCGCTCTTGCTTTCTGGAAGTGTCAGGCCAGTTCCTCTCCTGGGAGTGTGGGTCATCTCCGATGGGCTGATTTGAGGCCCTCTTCTCCTGGCAAGGGGCACCAAGGGGGCGGGGAGGGGGTGGACTCAGGCCACAGCGAGAGCCGTACCACATCTGTCCCAGGGACCAACATGCCTGCGACCTTTGGCCACCTGGCTGGTGGCTACGACGCCCAGTACTACGGCTACCTGTGGAGTGAGGTGTACTCCATGGACATGTTCCACACACGCTTCAAGCAGGAGGGCATCCTGAACGGCAAGGTGAGGGGAGGCCAGCCACTTGGCGGGGGGCGGCACCTGCCTGTGGGGGAGTAGGGGACCTTTCCTCTCTCTGGTCCCTGCAGCCCAGGACCCTGGAGGGCAGCTGAGGCACCGGCTAGTCCTTGCCAGGTGCTGGAGGTGGGCCCTCCCTCAGACCTGAGAGTTTGCCACCCTGGACCCTCCTGGGGCCGGGTGCTCAGCCAGCTTTCCAGACTTGTGTCCTATCACAGCGGGAACTCGACCACCCGTGTCGTGGGCTCAGCCTGGGCTTAGCCTCTGTGAGGTGAAGGGCCTTGAGTTTCTGATGGGTGGTGTCCCTGCACACATGTGCTCGTGTGCAGTAACGTGCACACGCTTGTGGAGACACCTGTGTGCGTGAAGAGCACGCACATTCTCTCTGATGCCCACGCAGACATGCACGAGCCCACTTGTGGCTGAGAGAGGGGATGCGGGAGGACCGGTCCAGGGGGAGCCTGAAGACCTCACCCCCCCCCCACCCTGTTCCCAGCAGGTCGGCATGGACTACAGACGCTGTATCCTGAGACCCGGCGGCTCCCAGGATGCCAGCGTCATGCTGAAGCTCTTCCTGGGCCGAGACCCCAAGCAGGATGCCTTCCTCCTGAGCAAGGGGCTGCAGGTGGACAGCAGCGAGCCACCGGCCTGCTGACGCACCAGGGCTCTGCTGGCCCCGGGCCACGGGCTCAGCCCCACCCCAGCTCCTGCTGCCCTGTTGCCTTAGCTCCCAGTCGGGAAACGGGGTGGCCTGCCGCTCAGGGTGGGTGGGTGGGGGCCGGGTGAGGAGACGGGCTGTTCGTCCTCCCTGTCCGTTCCTTGTGTCTGGTCTCTACAGGCCCCCGTCGGTGGCCAGCCTGGGCTGATGGGGCCTTGTCCTCGAGATGCCTGGAGAACTCTGTGTTCAGTCACGCCCACCAATTTGTTGCACTAATCCATCCCCTTCCTGGGAAGTTTTCTGAGTGAAAAGATGGTGGTTCTTTGAAATGCAGCCATTAAAAAAAAAAAAAAAAAGGAAAGAGAGAGACTGTTGGCCTGGTCTGACTCCTGTCCCTTCAGACTGTGGGTTGTCACACATGGACGACGTGCTGGTGAGCTCGTTAGGCCCTAGACTTGCTTGGCGATCTGCCCTCAGGTGGGGATGCACTGCTCCGTGTGCTGGAGCGTTCTGGATTATGACAGGTTTGGGTCTCCGGGAGCCGGCCGAGCTGCCGGACTGTGCAGGGATGGGGTGCCGTCCCGCCCCCCAGGAGGTGTCTGTTTCCTGCACCTCCCTCCTCCCTGTGCAGCCCTGGCCGATGTCGGACCAGGCTCAGCTCTTCCAGGAAGCTAAGAGGCCAAGACCGCCCTCCTGCATCCCCGCCCGCTGGGCACAGCTCCTGTCCCGGCCCCTTGGCCCAACTTAGGGGTTTGTGATTTGACGGCTTCTGATTAATGGGCGCAGCTGCTGGAAACCAGGCTGTGACCTTTCTGGTCCCTGTGACCTTGAGGCCTAAGGCACATGTGGCCCTCTCCGCTCAGCTCCCTCTGGCTGGTAGCAACACAGCCAAGTCTGGGCCTTGGAGACAGGCGGCCGCCCTGCATCTTCTGGTAATTCTTCAAAAGGCCTTAGGTGGTACTGTCTGGGCACAGTGGAAATTCGAAAGAGGTTCTTGAGCAGGACGGGTAGGTGTCCCCCCCCCCCCCCCCTTTGTTTAGCCTGGGCCATCCCTTGTGTTCTCTTCCCTGGTCACTTGCCCTGTAATTGTCCTCACCAGCCCTCCCCACATCCCACAAAGGGGAGCAGCACGCAGAGTGAGGCACCAGGCAGCTCCCCGAGGCAGATGGCTGCACCTGTCGGGCTGGCACGTCGTGGGGGGAGGTCTGCCCTGCCCCCCGCCCGTTCTCAGCAGCTCTGGGCTGGTTGGCGGTGGCTGCCCTTAGGCAGACCTGGCTCGGGTCCCTGCTCCCACCTCTGTGCCTGATGGGGTAGGAGACGAGGGCCCAGAGCTGGTGTGCCCCCGGCATGTGAGGCCACCGCTAAGAAGGGGGAGGTTGAGCCCACTCCAGCTGTTGGCTTACACCTACACCACCTGGGGCCCGAGGAGGAGCAAAGAGCCGCCAGGGACCACATCTGGGCTTCTGTTGGGGCCTCTGTCTAGCAGTAGCGGTGTTGGGGGGCTGGGGCTCCCCCTCTTTCCCTATGCAGAGCCCCCAGGTGGCCACCACCTGGTCCTTGTGCAAAATCCAGGTGTGGTGCTGGCATCCCCAGCTGGGGGCTGGGGATTGGGGATGGGGGGAAGCCACAGGCCTGTGACTGAGCGGGCAGGCGGGGTCGGGGGCATGAGCACAGCCACACAAGCCTGCTCAGCGCCCCCGCAGCCTCCCTGCTGAGCCGCAGGCTGCACACCTGCTCTCAGGCTCGGTTCAGGGTGCCAGGGAGAGCTGTTGGATCCTCCGGCCTGGTGGCCTTGAGCAGCCACCTTCTCCCCGAAGGAGCTGGCGGGCCGTCGTAGGCTCCCTCCAACCTCGAGGCTGCCGCAGGCGGGCCACCCCGGGACCAGGGCCAGTGTCCGCTCCTTCCCAGGCGCCCTCATCCAGCAGTGCCTGCTGGTGCCAGCGGCCTGGCAGGAGATGGCCCGGGGCGGCCTTACTGATGAGCGTGGCTTTCTCGTTCTGGAAACCCGCACCTGGTTCCCGGGTTCAAGTCTCAGGCTTGGATCTTCGGGTGAGTGGAGCCTGGGGTAGTCTTCTGGCACAGGTTAGGCCAGGTGGGTGCCCCCATGACCCAGGAAACACAGGCCGGTGTGGTACTGATGCTCACCCCCCCCAAACCTCCCGTGGGCTCTCCAGCCAGCCCTGCAGTGCAGATGGGGGTACTGCTCAGTCCCCCACAGGCCCCGGGTTAGGGCAGGCACGGCAGGCCGTCTCAAGCCGGGGTGTGGTTCACAGTGACAAATGCCCACACTGGGCTGGCGCTGTCAGGCCTGTGACTTCTGTCACTGGGAATAGATGTTCCCTCCCACCCCCGTCCCCCATCCCGCCCCAGACCTGAGACATACTCTGCGGGACGCGGGATGTGCGGATGGCGAGGCCTGGGGGGGGCACCAGAGCCATGAGGGAGGCTGCTCCGCCACGCTCTCTGCGTGCTGGCCCCGAGCTTTGCATGGACAAGCCTGTGAGTCCCCTGTTCTGTTCAGCCAGTTGGAGCAGCCCTTTGTCACCTGCAGGCCACATTAGTCTGTCCTTGACCTTGTCCCTGTCCAGCCCCCTGAGATCTGTGGCATATTGAAGCTGGGCTCGCCAGAGCAGACTGGCCTCTCCCCTTCCAAGGACTGTCGGGGGGTCTCCTCCAACTCGGGGTGTTGAGGTAATAGGGCCCGGGCAATGCCAGGAGGGTTGTGTTGATTCTGGCCTGGGAGGGACTTAGCGATCCTCACCACCCCTGACCCCTGAGCCAGGGAGACGGGGCCAGCCCCAGACCGTGGCCAGTCGGGGTCCAGGCCCCTGCAGGCTTGTCCACGCGTTTCGGGACCACAGCCACATCTACAGGGGAGTGTGTGTGTGTATGTTTAACAGCTTTGTGGAGGTAAAATTCTGCTCAAAATCACATATTGGAAGTATATAAGTTGATGTATTTTGATGCTCACGTGTCCTCATGAAAGCATCACCGCCATCAGGACGACATCCTCATGCCTCCCAGAGTTTCCTCGTGGTTCTACAGCCCTGCCCACCCCTCCCGGACCCCTCCCCACCTGTTCATCTGCTTCTGTCAGTGTAGATTCGATCCATTTTCTTAAGGTTTGTAGGAACTAAGCTGCACGGGATGTCCCCTTTGTGGTTTTCTCTGGCTTCTTATGCTGAGGGTCATTATCTAGAGAGGCGTCCACGAGGGCCCCTTATCCTTGGTGCGTACTATTCCATTATTTGTTACTCACCTGGTTCGCTTTGGGGCCGCTTCCAATTTGGGGCTATTATTATGAATAAAAGCACTGTGGACATTTGTGCACCTGCCTTTGTGTTGACACAGGCTTTCAACACTCGGGTAAATGCCTAGAAGTGGATCTCAGCTATTCCGATAGGTGGTACAAAGCGGCCTCTCGTGGTGGGTTTACTTTGCTTCTCCCTCACGACCAACGATGTTGAGCCACTCTTGACCAGATGCTTACTTGACATCACGTATCTTGGGTGAAGTGTCCGAACCTCTTACCCGTCTCTACACTGGCAGTGAGTACTCGGAACCGGAAAGGTTTCCGTGTTTAAAAGCTTATTAACTACTTGTAATAGCATCAAACATGTGGGAATGAGTTGGACAGAAGACATACGGATGCTCTACCCTGAGAACGCGGACTCAGTGAAGGAGGCGAGAGGAGGGATGTAAAAAAATAATAAGATAAATTTTTAAAAAAAGAGAGAGGGAGGAAGGATGTAGCTTGTTCGCGGAACAGAGAGGCCTTCAGAATCCAGCATCTGTTTCTCAACATAGGTCTCATGTCAGCACAGAGCAGCCCCACAGGGCTAATGCCTGCTGGATGCTACAGCGCGTGACCGACCCAGAAGGGTTCCCTTATAGTGCACACTTGCCAATGACACCTGCACCTCCAACCCAGGGTGCTGGAGAAGACCCCGTCTACACAGGGCCCACGTGGGTGGATCCCCCACGTATGACCCCACCGTAAGCAAATCCAGAGTATGACTCGGAGAAGAACAGACCCTGCGTGTTCTGGAGCAGATCACGGTAGTAGTCTTGATTCATTATCTGTGGAATAAAGACCAAGGATCCAGCGGGCTGGGCTTACAGATGGGATCGGGCTCCCTCGAAGGCTGGAGAAGCACCACCCCATACTTCCATCTCAGTGAAGGGCCCATCTCGACGAGCTGGTGGGAGTGACAATAGGAATGGCAAGAGAGGACACGGGAGGGGAAGGCCATGGGCCTCTGTCCTTGGTCTACCCCAGGGGCCGGGGTGTGATGTTTCGGCTCCTCCTGTGTATGAAGCTGATTGAGGATTGATGGAGACCCAGGAAATCCATTATTTACATCGCAAGTATCCCAGGAACTGTTGAGATGTTAAGATTTCAGTGCTTGTTGTGTTAAAGTGAAAGAAGTCAGTGGTTCAAGGGAACGGGTAGAAGAAGTGGCGACGGTGCTAATGAGGAAAACCTCCCCTCGTCCAACCACATGCGATCCTACCGCCTGTATCCATGCCAGCAAGGCCACGGCAGGGTCCGTGGACAAGAACCTTCTGAGCTTGAGTCCACTGGGGCTTGAGGGATGTAAACAAGTGAGTGCCCCCCCCCCCCCACTGCCCTTCCTGCAGGGGCGTCTGGAACGCTGGCTTCGGGCCTTTGGTGAAACACCTTTAGCCTGTTGTTCTACGTAACTGTTGGTGCATCACATCGACACCAGTAGATACAATCCTACAGTTCCTTTGGATCAGGAATGTAGAAGCTGCGTGGCTGGGGCTTCTGGCTTGAGGTGTCATGAGGTGAACATCCTCTGACCACCAGCCTGGGGCTGAAGGGTCTGCCCGCGTGCCAGCCTCCTGCCTGCCTGGCCGCCGGGGCCTTCGCAGGCTGTGCGAGTACCTGTGCGACGAGGCGGCTGGCTTCTCCCCGCGCGCCTGACCCCACAGAGCAAAGCAGAGCCTCGGGGTCTTGTGACCTGGCCTCGGAAGTCACAGTCCATCCTTTTCCTAACGCTCTGCTGGTTACACGGGTTGGCCTGTACGGGGTGTGTGGGCGCAGGTGCAGGTGCAGGAGGCGGAGGTGCCGGGGGTCTGTCTCCCCCACGTCCATGCTCAGATCATGTCCTCTTCGTTTTTTTTAAGAGGAAAACATACAAGACTTAACAGTTTGCATCCATCATTTGGTTCCTAGGCTAGGGAGGTGGTAGGAAACAGGGACAGAAGATGAGAACAGTGAGCCATGGGTGCAGGATGAGGGACCAGGAGCCACAATCCACAAGTAGCCTCGAGGGGTGGGAGTAGCTAAGACGTCAGGCCCATCCTGGAAACTGCAGCCTGACCTGAGTGGTTTCCCTTAACATGCAGGCAGCCACTTTTTAATTGCATCAATATGTTTCTTTTTTTTCTCAACAAGACTTTGTGCAAAAGTGTGATGTATTGGTTAAATGTTATTCTTTTATCTGAGATGCTTATTGCTCTCAGATGTTTCTGGTCGGGCCTCAGCTCGATATAACCGGGGGTAGTGGGGGGTAGAGACGCAGCCTCGCAGCCCGTGCTGGGGGCCGGATGGAGATGATCTCGGGGCCACCATGACCATGTTCTTGGGGCTGCAGCAGATGGGGGGCCCAGACGCCGTGGAACCCAGCTTGCTGGACATCCGGCACTTGGCTTCACCCGAGGTGTTGGGAAAGTCACCGTGAAGCTGCCCCGGGGCTGGGGAGCCTGAGTGTCCCAGGAGAGTGGACGGCAGTGACTGAGCCCTTGCTGCCCGCGAGGAGGACGTACCGAGGCTCAGGGAGGGGTGTCTGTGTCAGTGAAGGGGGTGGGTTGTTCCCAGCCAGACCCCAGGGGGCTGGGGATCAGGGAGCAGGTGGGAATGACGGAGCTGGGGGCCCCTGTCAGCACCCACTGCCGCCCTCTCTTTCCCTGGCGTGGTGACCTTGAAGGTGTCAAGGCCACAGTGATGCTTTGGGCCCAAACAGTGGAAACAGCCATGGTGGAAACCTCTGAATGCAGTTTGCCAGCCGGTGAGGAGTAAGGAGCAGGGAAAACGGAAGATGATGGAGGTGAGTGGGACGTAGCAGAGGGTCTGGTGGTTGCCCTTGACCATGAGGGTGCCTCGGTGCTTCACGCAGGTCCCAGGACCGTAGCCGTGAGGACAGAGCTGTCCCCAGTGGTCCCTACGAGCTGGGAAGCTCACCCCCTTCTGGACACAGCAGTCCTGCTTACTCTTGGGGCCACAGGGGGCGGGGCGCCTCCCACATTTCTCTGGGTCTGATGCAAGAGGCAGAAACTGTCACCGCAGTACAGCATTTCGTCCTGACTGCCAGGATAAAAATAGACGTCATCTACCCAGTGAGGCTGTATGAAGTCTATGTTACACACACACACTTGGCTTTAGGAACGAAATACTTTTTTTCACTATCTGTGTGGACGGTAGCCACTTTTTTCATTGTCTCTCATGCTGAAATCACTTTGAAATTATGATAGATTCGGGGATCCCTGGGTGGCTTAGCGGTTTGGCGCCTGCCTTCAGCCCAGGGTGTGATTCTGGGGTCCCGGGATCGAGTTCCACATCGGGCTCCCTGCATAGAGCTTGCTTCTCTCCCTCTGCCTCTCTGTCTCTCATGAATAAATAAAACCTTTATTTTTTTTTAATTTTTTTTAATTTATTTATGATAGCCACAGAGAGAGGGAGAGAGAGAGAGGCAGAGACACAGGCAGAGGGAGAAGCAGGCTCCATGCACCGGGAGCCCGACGTGGGATTCGATCCCGGGTCTCCAGGATCACACCCTGGGCCAAAGGCAGGCGCTAAACCACTGCGCCACCCAGGGATTCCCTAAATAAAACCTTTAAAAAAAAAAAAAGAAATTATGATATACTCTAAGGCCTTAGATATTACTTCTCTAGGTCACATACCATATATACAACCTTACCTGACTAGGATTATTTTTTTTTTCCATAAGAACACACCCTAAAGAAACAAACAAAAAAACCCCAAAAAGCCCCCAAGAAACTAAACTCAGAAAAAGAGAGCACATTTGTGGTTACTATGGGCTGGAGTGGGGGTGGAGGCAGGGGGTGAAGGTGGTCAAGGTGGGGCAGGGATGAGATAAGTATGCCCTGGGGGCCTAATTACTACAGGACTGAGGTTAATGCCCCTGTGTGGTCTCCAGGAATGTTGCTGAGAGCGTGGATCACGCAGCATGATGGATGGTAAAGGTCATCACTGCACAATACATGTGGGTCAAGTCGTGCTGTACACCGTAAACTTAGGCACTGCTGTATGTCAGTTATAGCTCGATAAAACCGGGAAAAGGGGGGCGCCTGGGCGGCTCAGTCCGTGAAGCCTCTGCCTTCGGCTCAGGTCATGATCCTGGGGTCCTGGGATCGAGCCCCACATCGGGCTCCCCGCCCAGCAGAGAGTCTGCTTCTCCCTCTGCTTGTGCTCGCTCTCTCTCTCTCAAATCTTTAAAACAAAATTTTTTTTTAAACTGGAAAAAGATGGGACACCTGGATGGCTCAGCAGTTGGGCGTCTGCCTTCGGCTCAGGGCATGACCCCGGGGTCCCGGGATGGAGTCTTGTATCGGGCTCCCCGCTTGGAGCCTGCTTCTCCCTCTGCCTGTGTCTCTGCCTTTCTCTCTCTCTCTCTCTGTGTCTCTCAAGAATAAATGAATAAAATCTTAAAAAAAAAAAAACTGGATAAAGAAAGTTCTCATAACCAGAAAAAAATTGTAACTGTGGAGTGGTGAATGTGTTAACTAGTATTATCGTGGCAATCATTTGTGTATCTATAAACATGCACGTATATATTTACGTATACATCACTGTGCTTGTATATGTGTGTGTGCTTGCATCACTGTGTGTGTATATAGCCCTACACATATTATATATATATACTTAGTGATTATGTGTATAATTCATGTACAGTGATATATGTGAGATATATATATATATATATATACATGTCACTATGCATAAAATTACTACATTGTACACATTAAGGTTTTTATTTATTTTTAGAGATTTTACATCGGATTTTACATCAGGCGGGGAGCCTGATGTGGGACTCCATCCCAGGACGCCAGGATCATGCCCTGAGCTGAAGGCAGACGCTCAACCACTGAGCTACCCAGGCGTCCTGACCTTAAGGTTTTTTTTTTTTTTTTTTTTAATTTTTTTTTTTTTTTTTTTTTTTTTTTTTTTTTTTTATGATAGTCACACAGAGAGAGGCAGAGACACAGGCAGAGGGAGAAGCAGGCTCCATGCACCGGGAGCCCGATGTGGGATTCGATCCCGGGTCTCCAGGATCGCGCTCTGGGCCAAAGGCAGGCGCTAAACCGCTGCGCCACCCAGGGATCCCCCTGACCTTAAGGTTTTTAAAAAGATTTTATTTCTTAGAGAAAGAGCATGAGCGGGGGATGGGGAGGGTAGGGACAGAGGGAGAAGCAGGCTCCCCACTGAGCAGGAAGCCTGATGTGGGGCCGATACCAGGACCCTGGGATCATGACCTGAGCCTAAGGGAGATGCTTAACTGAGCCACCCAAGTGTCCCTGTTGTACACCTTAAACTTACACAATGTTATATGTCAATTATATATTGGCTGGGGAAAAAGAACACAATAATTTATTAGATATTAGGGAATTGTTCGTTTTTAAATGTGATCAAGATATTAATTTTTTTAAGACTTTATTTATCCATGAGAGTCACAGAGAGGCAGAGACATAAGCAGAGAGAGAAGCATGTCCCTGCAGGGAGCCCGATGTGGGACTCGATCCCAGGACCCTGGGATCACTCCCTGAACTGAAGGCAGACGCTCAACCACTGAACCACCCAGGTGTCCCTATTTTTTTTTAAAGGATCATGATATTAATACTAAAATGTTATTGCTATTTAATGATGACAATATAATTAAAACCTCTTTTGAGAGTTACATGCTCAAGAATTAAAGAGCGAGATAATAAAAAAAGTGAGATAATAGGTGTATATATATATATATATATATATATATATTTTTTTTTTTTTTTTTTTAAAGAGATGGCATGTGTGCAGTGGCCGGGTGGGGGGGGGGGGCAGAGGGAGAGGAAGAGAGAATCTTGAGCAAGCTATACACCCAGCACAGAGCCCAACGTGGGATTCGATCTCATGACCCTGAGATCATGACCTGAGCCAAAATCAAGAGTCAGACGCTTAACCGACTGAGCCACCCAGTTGCCCCTGCTCTATAATCTACTTTATTTTTTTTAATATTTTTATTTATTTATTCATAGAGACACAGAGAGAGAGAGAAAGAGGCACAGACACAGGCAGAGGGAGAAGCAGGCTCCATACAGGGAACCTGATGTGGGACTCGATCCCAGGTCTCCGGGATCACATCCCGGGCTGCAGGCGGCGCTAAACCGCTGCGCCACCGGGGCTGCCCTATAATCTACTTTAAAACACATCGGAAATACAAAAATAAACTATGTGTGGAAAAGTGTTGAGAGTTACTAACCTGGTTAGAGCAGTAATATTTATCAAGAGTTAATTAAGATCAATAAGAATGTGACAGTGCTCTAATAAAAACAGGCTATGAAGAGGCAGTTTGGAAAGCTACCTACCCAACCTTAAGAAAAATCTAGGGATGTGCAGTAAAATGATGGCCTGCGATTTTTCACCAATCAGATTAGCAAGAATTGTTCAAATTATAAAATCCGGTTTTAAAGGGATAGGGTTTTTGGTAAATAGGTACAAGAATCTGAAAGAGCAATTTGGTAAGATGTGTCAAAGGTCCTCAAGATGACGAGTATATGTGCATGCAGGTGGATCAATATCACATTTCCAGGCCTCTGTCCTACAGAAATACTAGCCCAAGTGTGTGCACACACACACGGAAATTCAGTGTCCCTCCCCTTTGCTTGTCATGGAATTCCGGGTGGTTTCTATCGTGCCTTCAGTTCCAGTCCTCTCCTACAAGAGCACCGCTGATGAAGTGCCTGCTTCAGCATGCAAATCTGATCACCAGACTATTTAAAATTGATCACATGTGCTGCGGATCAAGGCCAAACTCTAGCCTAGCAGGAAATGCACTTTTATCTGGTTGAAATTCCACAAACGCTCCAAACCCTCACTTTGCTGTGCACTTGCACGTATTCTCTGACCTGAATATCCCTCCTTGTTGGTAAGGGTGTTGCAGAAAGTGAGTGGCACCCCCAGGAGTGATGGCAGAAAGATCAAGGAGAGGACTGTCTCCAAACGTGTGGGTGTGTTTAAAGAGCCAGCGAAGATCCCGCAGCGTTCTGCAGGACTGGGCTTGGGGGATGGGGCGTGTGTGGGGTGTGGGGTGTTACCACCTTTGACCTGAAGGGAAAAGAGGAAGAACCAGTCCCTGAAGCCAGCAAGAGCATGAGGGCAGCATGAAAGTAGCTGTAGCTTTCACTCGGCCATTGGCTACAGACAAACCATGACCAGGAGGAGCCGGGGGAACCAGCGTCCTAATCGCCTCCCCCTACCTGCTGATCTTGATCTTGTGCGACTACTCCAAGTTGGTCAAACCCAAGTGGAAGGCAGAAGGTAGAGGTCAGTTGATATAACCCATAGAAGTCAGCTTCCTAGTGCAGAAGGTGGGGTAGAAACAGGTGTATGGGGAGGGGGGTCTGGAGGGACAAAAACAGCTCAAGCATCCTCTCCTTTGGGAATCATTCCCAGATCTTTCAAGACTGTCCTGTTCCTTTCCTGTGTCCTTGTCCAGCTTCTCCTACAGCCTTTCCCGACGAACCGGAGGACTCGGATGATTCATTCATTGGCCTAGGAAACCCCAGCGGGGTACCGTTGAAGCAGAAGGCAGGTCTGAATTCATAGGCTCAGAATGACTTCTTGGCTCCACGGCTTACGAAGGCTTTACTCTTCGGCAGGTCCTTAATTCTGTTAGTAAAATCGTGGTCACGGTCATACTCCACGGAGCTGTCGTGGGGTTGAAAGCAAGCTTCCTCACAGTAGCTGACACCATAGAAGGGGCTCAGGGTGCGACCGTGTATGGGATCTGTTCTGCTGGTGGCTGGGCCTGCCTCTGGGACTAGCCCAACTATGTGTGGAGAAAGTTACACCTCAGGGATCCTCTATTTTGAAGTAGGGCTCGGGAGTCCCATTAGGACGCTTCTCTGCAGCAGGCGTGCAGGCATGTGACGTGGGTCCCCCGACCTGCAAGCTTCTCCTCGGAACCGAGTAGTTGGAAGAGTCAGGCATCACGTGACTCATTTCCTGGCGCAGGTGGTGACAACAGCGATTTCCTTTAGAATTTTGTCGAAGGAGCGACGATGGTATTTTTCTTTTCACGTCTGCCCTGCAGTGTGTCTGACTTTGATCTGCTGACGGTTTTTCTGGTCTGTATTGTGTCCACTTTGAGCGCAGATAGTTTATTGCAGCGTAAAACGATTCTTAAACTGGTGCCAGTCTCCCTCGGTATCTGGTCTCAGCCCCTGGAGACCTCTTCTCCATCCGCCTGTCCTACTGCTCCTTTCTCTGAAACTTGAGAGGGTGTTCTGCTTCTTAAGCTGCTGAATTACATTCATGTTCCGTGACGTTTCAAGAGTAGGGAGTTCCTGATGAGGCCTTAGGTAGGATTAGCTGGGCAGGGGTAGGGTGTTCCAAACAGGTGGAAGGTCCTAACAGCTATTATGATGGTTGAAGAATGCATTTCCCACGAGGATGAAGGAACTAACGGTATAAGAATAAAGGCACACGGCACTGCAGCAACCTGGACAGAGAAGGGAAGGGCTGGGGTGTTCAGGGAAACGTCTCTGCCGGTGCCTACCTGTGTGGTATAAGTCTCCCCACGTGGACAAGGGGTGCCATCACAGCAGTAGGCAGGCATCCCCTCCTGAGGGTTTTTTGTAAACCCAGGACCACAGCTCTGGCTGCGCACAGAGTGGGGAGTCTGAAGATAAGTTATTTTTTTTTCTTAGATTTTATTTATTTATCCATGAGAGACACACAGAGAGAGAGAGGCAGAGACACAGGCAGAGGGAGAAGTGGGCTCCCTGCGGGGAGCCCAATGTGGGACTCCATCCTGGGACTCTGGGGTCACGCCCTGGGCCGAAGGCAGACGCTCAACCACTGAGCCACCCAGGCGTCCCTGGAGATGAGAAGTTCTGCCAATAAACGTGTCTTATTAGCCGCAGGTGATGTACCAATGGCTCATAACAATGTTTTCATATGGACAAAAATCATTGTGTTGCAGACCCGGCAGTCACAGTACACACGACCAGGGTAATAACAGGTAAGTGAAAATAGGTCCATCCTATGAACGATAACGTCTACCAAGCCATATCCCACAGCTGAGCGGAAGCCATATGGGCCAAATGACAATTAGGTTCGCACTTCAAAAACACAGGAGATGCGGGTAGCATTAAAATATGTAATTAGTTCGCACAATAAGACACATCGGGGGATCCCTGGGTGGCTCAGCGGTTTAGTGCCTGCCTTTGGCCCAGGGCACGATCCTGGAGACCCGGGATCGAATCCCATGTCGGGGTCCCGGTGCATGGAGCCTGCTTCTCCCTCTGCCTGTGTCTCTGCCTCTCTCTCTCTCTCTCTCTGTGTGACTATCATAAATTATTTTTTTTTTCTTTAAATTTTTATCTATTCATGATAGTCACAGAGAGAGAGAGAGAGAGGCAGAGACACAGGCAGAGGGAGAAGCAGGCTCCATGCACCGGGAGCCTGACGTGGGACTCGATCCCGGGTCTCCAGGATCGCGCCCTGGGCCAAAGGCAGGCGCCAAACCGCTGCGCCACCCAGGCACCCTAGATGCCGAGTTCTGCTTGATAAAATCTGCACCCAGAGGCACCACCTACTTCACGGCCATTTCTGCATCAAGCCCTCGTTGTCCATGCCTAGAGAATACGACCGCAGATACTCCTACGGCTCTTGAGAAAAACACCAGTTTGTGAAAACAGAGTCCCTTTGTCCTCCTGAAGACATGCTGTCGCTGGCGGGTGGGACTCTAAAGGCAGCGGCGGCTGAGGTCAGGACGGCATCAGCCTCTTCAAGTTCCCCCAGGACCCCGCTCCTGGCTGGGCGAGGACCGTCCCCCGAGGGCACAGGCCGCGGCGTACCTGGCACCGGGCACGGGACGTGGGCAGCGCAGGTGCGCATCCTCCAAGGACGCATCCTGTGGGTGTCCCTCCAAACCACCGCAGGGGGATCCTGGGGCGAGCGCTTGAAATAAAGTCACCGGAGCTTACCAAGGACAGCGTCTTCTGGGGACTGGCAACAGTTCCCCGTCTGTATAAAAGAGGAGAAACCAGGAACTTCATGGCTCTGGTGTGAAGAGGTGAGAGTCCCGTGGAAAGCGTCCGGCGTGGAGTCTTTCCTGCTGGTGGGGAGATCCCACTGGTGGCTGTGACCCACCCCCTCTGTGTGGTGACCGTATTCAACGCAGCTACCCCGAGGTTTGTCGGAGAACTGGCGTCCCCATAAACAATAGCCGCCGTGGTGGCCGCTGCATCGGTGACTCTGGAAACTCCCTTCTTTTTTTTTTTTTTTTTTTAAGATTTTATTTATTTATTCATGAGAGACACAGAGAGAGAGGCAGAGACACAGGCAGAGGGAGAAGCAGGCTCCCTTCAGGGAGCCTGATGCCGGACTTGATCCCGCGACCCTGGGGTCATGCCCTGGGCCGAAGGCCGACGCTAAACCGCTGAGCCACCCAGCTGCCCTTGTTCTATACAATTTTTTTTTTCTTTTCTACTTTCTTTTTTTTTTAATTTTTTTTAATTTATTTATGATAGTCACACAAAGAGAGAGAGAGAGGCAGAGACACAGTCAGAGGGAGAAGCAGGCTCCATGCACCGGGAGCCCGATGTGGGATTCGATCCCGGGTCTCCAGGATCGTGCCCTGGGCCAAAGGCAGGCGCCAAACCGCTGCGCCACCCAGGGATCCCTGTTCTATACAATTATTGAGAGAGAGGTGTGATGATTAATTTTATGTGTCCACTTGGCAAGGTAATGGTGCCCATTGCTTGGTAAAACATCAGTCTAGATGTTGCTGTGGAGCTAATTTTTATTTTGTTTATTTAAAAGATTTATTTATTTATTTGAAAGAGAAAGAGGGAGCGAATGAGCAGGGGGAGACGGAGGGAATCTGAAGCCGACTCCCCACTGGCACAGACACTGATGTGAGGCTCCATCCCACGCCCCTGAGGTCAGGACCTGAGCCAAAATCACGAGTCCAACGGTTACCCAACTGAGCCACCCAGGCGCCCCACAGTGGAGGTAAATTTTAGGTGTGTTTAACATTTATATATAATTTTTACATATAATGGAACATTACCCAGCCATCAAAAAAAAAAAAAAGTAATATCTTGCCATTTCCAACAATGTGGATGGTAAGCAAAATAAGCAGAGAAAGACAAATACCATATGATTTCATTCATATGTGGAATTTAGGAAATAAAACAGATGAACATATGGGAAGAAAAATAAAAGAGGGAGAGGGAAGTAAACCATTAGAGACTCTTAACCATAGAGAACTGAGGGCTGATGGAGGCAGGTGATGGGGGATGGGCTAAATGGGTGCCGGGGATTGTTAAGAGGGCACCTGTGATGAGCACTGGGTGCTGTAAGCGATGGATCACTGAATTCTGCTCCGGAAACCAGTATTGCACGATACGTTTAATTAGGATTTAAACAAAAATTTGAAAAAGAAAAACAATAATACAGAAAGACATATAATACATATCACGGTTTGGGCCAATCATCATCATCATCATCATCATCATCATCATCATCCTTTTAAAACATTTGACTGGGGATCCCTGGGTGGCACAGCGGTTTGGCGCCTGCCTTTGGCTCAGGGCGCGATCCTGGAGACCCGGGATCGAATCCCACGTCGGGCTCCCGGTGCATGGAGCCTGCTTCTCCCTCTGCCTGTGTCTCTGCCTCTCTCTCTCTCTCTCTCTCTGTATGACTATCATAAAAAAAAAAAAAATTAAAAAAAAAAGAATATAACATTTAAAAAAATAAAATAAAAACATATGACTTATCACATATTGATATGATTTATGAATATCACTTTATCATCAGATGGTTGCACTGTACTGCATTGTACACAATTATATCATCATATATTATGACTCTATAATACGTTAATATATTAATTATGGTAGTTTTATTATTTCTTTTTTTTTCTAATTTTTATTTATTTACCCATGACAGACACAGAGAGAAAGGGGCAGAGACACAGGCAGAAGGAGAAGATGCGCCTTATTAGGAGCCCAATGTGGGACTTGATCCCAGGACCTGGGATCAGGACCCGAGCCAAAGGCAGATGCTCAACCTCTGACCCACCCGGGCGCCCCTAGTTTTATTATTTCAACGTATTAACACAAATCGACCTATCGGGATGACTAATATGTATCATCATTTACAACGCTTTTACCAAGAAACGGATTAGAGATTTGCATAACTTGTTAATAAACAGGCAAGTCCTTCTTTTTTTTTTTAATTTTTATTTATTTATGATAGTCACAGAGAGAGCGAGAGAGAGGCAGAGACATAGGCAGAGGGAGAAGCAGGCTCCATGCACCGGGAGCCCGACGTGGGATTCGATCCCGGGTCTCCAGGATCGCGCTCTGGGCCAAAGGCAGGCGCTAAACCACTGCGCCACCCAGGGATCCCCAGGCAAGTCCTTCTGTCTCAGGCATCGCGCCCCACACGTCACCGGCACTTCCTCCGGGAGCTCCCCGGTCCTGCGGAGACACCGCCCGCCGCTAGAGGGCGATGGGACTCGACTCGTTGGCCCCAGAGGGACGGCGGACCCCGCGCCACGCGCGCGCCTTCTGGGACTTGTAGTTCGCGGCCGCGTGGTGCGCAGGCGCACTGCGGAGTTGGTCCCGGGCGCGCGTGCGGGGGGGCGGTGGCGGCGGCGGCGGCGGCGGCGGCGGCGGCGGCGGCGGCGGCGGCGTGAGTTAACCGGGCGGGGGCGGGAGGCGGGAGCCGGAGGGAGGAGGAAGGAGGGAGGGGGGAGGGGGGAAGGGGGAGGGGGGTGGGGGCCGGAGGGGCGGTGTCCGCGCGGCGCGCCCGGGCAGAAGCTGTTGGCACCTGCGCGCCCCGGGGTCGTGCAGCTGCAGGCGGTGCCGCGCCCGGCGCCAGGTGTGCAGGGTCCTCGCGGGAAGGGAAACGCCCCGCACCTGTTTGCTCGACGGCGGAGAGCGGCGGGCACCCCGGGCTTCCCTGGGCTAGCCGGGGGCTCCCCGGGGCCGTTGTGCCTGCCCCCCCGCGCCCCCCGGGCAGAGTCTGGGGACCTGCTGGCGGTCGTGCAGGGGGAGGGGGAGGGGCGCCCGGAACAGCCCCCCGGAGCCGAGGGCGGGCCCCGAGTGACACCGTGGCGTTGGGATTCCGGTGGCACCAGGGTCCGCTCCGCTTATGCGCGGACCGCCCGGCAGGGGGTGAGGAAGCCGCAGTGCCCGGGCCCAGCCCCAAGCGCTCCGGTCTCGCCCCTCCTCGGGGTGCATTTCGGGGTCTCTGCGAGGAAGCCCTCCTGGGCCTCATCGGCCCTCCCCCTCCCCCGGGGAGGAAGGACGAGTTTCTGTGGTTGGAACGTTGGGACGGAAAATCCTGAGCCTCCTGCCCCGGGCCTGGGTGAAGGAGGGGGCGGAAGGGGAGCGACAGGCACCCTCGTGGGCAGGAGGGCGGGAGGGACTTGGGTGGGGGCCCGGGCCTGCACCTGCACCCATTGCCCTGAGCCACGGGGGAAAGTCCCAAGGGCACAGACGGGATGTGGGGCGGTGTGGGGCACAGGGTGGCAGATGCGGCCTGGCCCGGGGAGCTCCCAGGAGCCCTGCCTCGGTGGGGCTCTGGTGTTGGTGAGCGTCCAGGGGCGGCCTGACTTCCTCTCTCAGGTTCTGGAGGCCCCGAGTGTGACACCAGGGGTCAGCAGGGCCCTGCTCCCTCTGGAGGCTCCAGGGGAGGGATGCTCCTGACCCTTCCAGCTTCTGAGGGTCCCCCTCAACCCTCTGTGTCCCTTGGCTTGCCGCTGTGTTACTCGTGTCTCGTCCCCCGTCACGTGGCCTTCTCCCTGTGTCCGCATCTCTTTCGAGGACACCACCGTAGCGCGTCAGGGCCCACCCTCCTCCAGTGCGACTTGGTCACATCTGCAGATTTCCTGTTTGCAAAGAAGGTCGCCTTTACCGGTACCGGAGGGGCAGGACTTGAACATGCCATTTAGAGGACCTGATTGAGCGCAGGGCAGTCCTCAGCAGCAGGTGTTTGCCGGGTGCAGCTCGGGTGTCCTTCCAGAGACACATCTGATGCCCTGGGTGGTGGCCCGGCTCAGCCCTCGGCCCCGCATAGCTCAGACCACGCACACCCCGTGAGTCAGAGCCAGCTCTCGGGTGAATATGGCTGCATATACTCTCCGGCTCCCCTCCTAGATTTTCAAGCTTTTTTTCCTATTTTATCTCAGTTTTGTTTCATGAATGGTTTGTAAAAGAAGTTGGTGTTACAGATCATGTCTTCCTTGATAATTTAAACAGTTACAGGCCCTTCCTGGAGTTAGCCATGCTCCTGTTCGGTGTGTATCCTTGCCAGCTTTCTGCCATGTCGCCATATGTTACATGTATGGGTTAGAACTGTAGACAGCTTTTTTTCCAGGTTTGTTTGTTATTTTTTTTAAGATTTTACTTATTTATTCATGAGAGACACACAGAGAGGCAGAGACACAGGCAGAGGGAGAAGCAGGCTCCCTGATTGATCCCAGGACCCCAGGGTCACACCCTAAGCCCAAGGCAGACGCTCAACCATGAGCCACCCAGGTGTCCCTATTATTATTTTTTGTAATAGCTTCGTTTAGATAGAAGCCACATACCATACAGTTCATTCATTTTGAGTAACAGTTCAGTGATTTACAGGATGTGCACAGAGTTGTACGATCACCGTGTCTGTCTAAGTCTGTTATCATCCCCAAAGAAACCCTGTCCCCGTGAGCAGTTACCTCCCATCCCCATTCTCTAGCCCCTGCCAAAAATGAACCTGCCTCCTGCCTGTAGGTATGCCTGCCTGTTCTGGACGTCACACACGTGGACTCACACCGTGCGGCCTCCTGTGTCAGGTTCTCACCGCGTGCTGTGTTTCCAAGGTCCGTCCATGTGTGTGTGTCAGAGCTTCACTTCTTTTTAAGGCTGAATGACAACCCACTGTGGGCAGAGCACCCGCTCATCCGTTGACGGACATGTGGGTTGCTCCCACCCTTTGGCAGGTCTGAGTCTTGCTGCCATGAGCATTTGTGAACAAGTTTGTGTGGACGTACGTTTTCGTTTCTCTTGGGCAGGTAGCAGGAGTGGAATCTCCGGGTCACCTGTTAACTCTACGACCGTGGGAAGAACCGCCAGGCCCCATTGTCTGCTCCCGCCCGTGGTGCGCAAGGGGTTCCGTCTCTCCGTCTCTCCCCGTCCTCACCAACCCCTGTTCCTGCCTTTCTGACTCTAGTCATCCTGCCGGGGTTGAGGCGCCGCCTCACTGTGGGTTTGATTTGTATTTGCCCAGTGACTCGTGACGTTGAGCATCTTTTCCGTGTGCTGCTTGGTCATCTGAGTATTGCCTTTGCAGAGGTGTCTGTTCTTTTTTTTTCTTTTCTTTTTGGGGTGTCTATTCTTGAGCGAGCTCTTTATTTGGAAGTGATTTGGAGGGAACGGAAGAGGCTCACGGATGGTGCGCAGAGCCCCTGTGTGCCTTCCCACAGCTCCCCACAACCTGTGCGTGTGTTCAGGGGGCTTCCCGTTCACCCTCACCCCAAGGCACTTTGTGAGGATTCTTGTGTCCTAATCGCCCTTCCCTAGGAAATTCCTTCTGTGGGGGAGGCTACTATTTTTTTAGGCATTTATTTGTGAATGAATTATAGCCTCCTAAGATGTTCTAGAAACGGGGCAGGCTCCCCAGTACCCATGACCCAGCTTCCCCCATTGGCAGCTCTCACAACAGTGATCAAAGCCAGCACATTAACACTGACCAGAACCCCCATGAAAATATAATACCGCAGGTGCCTTAGTGTGCGGGGTCCGCTGTAATGAAGCCCCGCACGCTGGGCCGCTCACACCACAGGCCTCTGTTCTGTCCCAGTACCGGGAGGCCTGGGATCGAGGTGTTGGCAGGGCTGACATTGCAGAGCCTCCGTCCTTGGTGTTAGACGGCCGTCTTCTCCCCGTGCCCTCACATGGTATGGTCTTCCTGTGCTCCAGTCCTCTTCTGGCTTTTTATTTTTATTTTTATTTTTTTATTTATTTTTTAAAGATTTATTTATTTATTTATGATACACGTAGAGAGAGAGAAAGAGAGAGAGAGGCAGAGACACAGGAGGAGGGAGAAGCAGGCTCCATGCCGGGAGCCCGACGCAGGACTCGATCCTGGGACTGCAGGATTGCGCCCTGGGCCAAAGGCAGGTGCCAAACCACTGAGCCACCCAGGGATTCCCCCACCCCATTTCCCCCCCCCCTTTTTTTTTTTAAAGCAAGAGTAGTAGAGGGAGAAGCAGACTCCCCGCTGAGCCAGAAGCCTGAGTGGGGCTGCATCGCAGGACCCCAGGATCGTGATCTGAGCTAAAGGCAGATGCTCAACCATCTGAGCCACCCAGGCACCCCCAATCCTCTCTTATAAAGACACTGGTTTTTTGGGATCAGGATCCTTTCCTAATGACCTCATTTCGACTTAATTACCTCTTTAAAGATCCTGTCTTGAAATACAGTCACCTTCTGAGGTGAGGGTTGGGACGTGAAGGTCAGAGGGGACCAGTGTAGCCGGTCCAGATACTTGCCTGTAGACTTATGTTGGAAATGTTGCAGGTTCGGTTCCGGACCACCCACAATAACAAGGATCACTTGAATTGTTTGGTTTCCCAGGGCGGATACAAGTTATGTTTACGCTGTACCGGAGTCCAGTGGGTGTGCAATAGCGTGATGTCTAAATAAACAATGTACATACCTTAATGGAAGAATACGTCATTGCTAGTAAATGCTAACCATCATCTGAGCCATCACCGGTCAGAATCACTGATCACAGATCTTGGGAACAACTACAGTCATGAGTTTGTGAGATTCACCACCATGTGACACAGAGACACGGAGTGAGCAAAGGCCAAGGGAAAAGTGGCCCCTTCAGGGTCAGCGCATTCTGTGTGAAGCGCAGTAACACGAGGCTGCGCGTGTCCTCTCCGTGCCGGATATGCGTCTGTGCTTCATGCATTAAAAGGATATTTTTTCGGACCTCCCCGGCCCGCGGTACCTCGGGGTTAACACCGCCTTACCCCTTACCAGGATCGCTTCCCCTAGGGTCGTCCACACCTCCTTGTGGAGCATAGATCACGGTCAAGATGCGACCGGAGTGGCGGCCCCGGGGTGGAGGTGGGGGTGCGGGGGCAGCATCAGGGCCTGGTTCAGCAAGATGAGCCAGTAATAGTGTGTTGTACCCATAAAACATGTTACGATGAATCTCATGTGAAGGGTCCCTGCCACACGCAATTAAAAACAAAAGCCAACCCAGCAAGACATTAACGCTGGTTCTGTTCTATTAACTAGACCGCAGACTTCTTTTCAGATTTCACCAGATTTCCCACCAACATCTTCCTTCTGGCCCGGGAACCCCATCCAGGTCCCACACGACGTCTTTTCACCTCGCCTTGTCTTCTTGGGCTCCTCCAGCCTGTGATCCTTTCTCACTCTTTCCTCATCTTTTCTGACCTGGACACTTCTGGGGAGCCCTGGCCAGGCGTTTGTAGAAGAAGGTCCCCTGGGTTGATGTTTTCTCACGATTGCACCGGGGTTATGGTTTTGGGGGAAGGCACCCCAGAGGGGTCGTGTCCCATCAGGGGATATCTGATGTCCACTCCACGTCACCGGTGACCCTGACCTTGATCACGTGGCCCGCTGGGGCCTCCCAGGCTTTTCCAGCAGTGAAGTTAACCCCTCTCCCTTTATCTGCCCTGTTTGCTGGAAGCAGGTCACTAAGTCGATCCGCGTGGAAAGCAGGGTTGGGGGAGGGAAGCACCACCTCCTGGAGGAGGAGCCTGGAAGGACCCACGGATGCCTTAAGGCGCGATGGTAATTAAGGAATATTTTGGAAGCAAGGCTTTGAGGCTTCGCCAGTGTCCCGCCTCCCCTCGGGGTCTCCCCAGTAGCGGGGTGCGCATCGGCGGGTCTCCCCGTGGTGGTTTCCTGTTGATGGGGGTGGTGGCAATAATTTGACATTTTCATCCAGGAATCCCCGTCAAGCCCATCACGAATGTCCCGTAAACGGCCCCCACTCATTCCTCAGGATTGTGCGTGAGAGTCTGCTGCTTGCAAGGGGCTTCATGTGCGTGCCACGGTGGCTCACGTGTGGTGGGGACAGGGCAGGACCGCCTCAGGACGTCCCTACGGAGGGCCAGAGCCCGACGGTCATTAGGGTGCTCCCAGCAGAGTCTGTCCGGGGCCTGTGGCGGGAGGGGTCTGGGGGGGAGCTGGGCCCCATCCCTGATGCAGCCTGGACTAGGGGGCTGTAGCCAGCGAGCAGGAGGGGGTCAGCGGGTGGCACTTGCCGAGGGGACATGGTGGAGGGGACTCCGGCTAACCGGACCCGGTGGGATGGCAGCAGCAGGCAGGCCGCCCGGCCGGCGGATGGGGAAACCAGCCGGGTATCGGGGCCATCAGACACTGGGCAGGGGCTCTTGCTAAAACTGGGGGACGCGGAACTGAACTCAGAACCCCGAGGTCACAGCCCAGTGGCCTAGCTAACTAGTTTGTCGGGGAGCGGGTCCTGCGGGCCCCGGGGAAGGGCCAGAATCAGCTCTTTCCCTGGAGGGCGGGAGCCCCGCGGCCACGTGCAGAGCACACAGGGCCCCTGGCTCCTTCCTGCCGCACAGCGGGGGCATCTGCTGGAAGCTTCCAGGGGGAGCGAGGGGGCCACCAGGGAGCCGGCCGGGCTGTGGGAAAACAGACGTGAATCTGAGACGCGCCAGGGCTGGGGGCGCCTGGGGGCGTCTGAACTGAGCCCTCAGAGTTCGAGTCCGGGTGGTTCTACTGGGCTGAATGGGGCCCCCGCAAAATTCATGTCCACCCAGAACCTTAGGATGTCAGCTTCCTGGGTCTGGGGGCTCCTTCGGCTCAGGTCCTGTCCTGGGGTCCTGGGGTCGAGCCCCGGTTGGGTTCTCTGCTCAGTGGGGGGAATCTGCTTCCCCCTCCCCCCTTCACCCCACTCATGCTGCGCCCTTGCTCTCTCTTTCTCTGAAATAAATACATAGAATAGAATAAAATAAAAGAAATTTAGAATGTGAGCTGGTGCCCCCCTTACCTTCCCGGACCTTCAGTCTCTGTCCCTGTGTGGGTTAAGGAGCCATTAAGGCCCGTGGCCTCTGTCCTGGCTCCTGCTGACCTCACTCCGTGTTGGGGACCCCTGGATGGTTGCAGAGGTTTCTGGGTCAGGATTTGGGGACTGGGGACAGCCCTGGGCCTGGGCCTCACGGCCCCTTCTCTTCCCACAGCCCTGCCTGCCCTGGAACGTGCTTTCCCAAGAGAAGAGGATGGCTGCTGGGTACCTGCCCCCCTGGCCCCAGGTGAGTGGGGACCTCCTTTCTCCCTGAAGATGCCCGGTGTGTCCAGAGGAAACACTCCTGCCACAACTGCGTTCCTTGGCTCTGTGGGAAACGAGGGAGCATTGCCCGTGAGCATCAGGGTCTAAGCACCCCTGCTTCTTGCAAGTGTGAGGAGAGGCGTGCGCTGTGTTCAGCACACCTTCCTTGCCAGAGAGCTGTGCTTCCTTCCTGGGCTGGGAGCCCTGCTGTGTGGCCTGAACACCCCGCGTCCCCCATGGCGGGAGGAGCTGCACAGGAAAGCACCATCCTTGTGACCAGGAAATCATCCTTTAAATTGTGGTAAACTACACACAACCTAAAATTCACCACCTTAACCCTCTCTAAGTGCACAGCTCAGGGCATGGAGCACACTTACCCCGACATGCATCCCCCCTCCACCGTCTCCAGAACCTTCCACCTCCCCACATGGAAAGGCCATCCCCAGGAAGCACTGACCCCCGCTCCCGCCCTACCCCTGGCTCCCACCACCTCCTCTCTGTCTCTGTGCACGGGCCTCCTCTGGGGACCTCCTGGGAGGGGGGTCCTGCAGGAGGTGTCCTTCTGGGTCTGGGTCCCCTCCCTGACCCCGGTGTCCTTGGGGTCTGTCCGCGTGGGGGCAGGTGTCGGGGTCCCTTCCTTCCTGGGGCTGGGTCAGCCTTTTCAAGCCTGGGGACAGCCGCATTTGATGTGAAGCTGCCTTACGGGGCACGAGCATCAGGAGAGAGGTGGGGAGCAGAGGCCAGTATCGGTTGGGACAGCAGATATCTGTGAGGAGCAGTGGCCAGGGGCCTGGTCCCCTCACCCACGGCTTGGGCCGCAGCCGTGGTTTGGGAATGTGGTTAGTGTCTGCATCACAAATCCGGAGCTGACAGCAGCTCGGGTTCAGGTGGTCCCTGGGAGAACGAGCCCTATCCTGTGGACATTTGTGAGTGACCCAGATGGTCCTGGTCGGGGCCCCATGGCGGGGTCCTCGATCTGCTCTGGCCCCCGCAGAGAAGTCCTGGTCATTGCAGGCACATGTGCTTTCAGGCCAGCAGGGTGCGTCCTGGGGCTGACACAGCCAGGGACCACTGTCAGGGGCCACTGGGAGGTCCGGCCCCAAAGGAGCCAGCGGCTTGTCCCTCGGCAGCAGCAAAGCTGAGGTGCCACAGGGCCCAGCAGTGGCCCTGCCTGTCTGGTGCACCCTGGCAGGCCCGTAAGTAGCCGCTCAGACCTAGGCGGTCGATGGGGGGGTGGTCATCGTCTCTCCAGGCCACACAGGATCACCCCCCCCCCACCCCCCCCACCCCCCCCACCCCCAGCAGCTCAGGCCCACATTTTTATTTTATTTTATTTTTTTTTAAATTTTATTTATTTATGATAGTCATACAGAGAGAAAGAGAGAGAGGCAGAGACACAGGCAGAGGGAGAAGCAGGCTCCATGCACCGGGAGCCTGATGTGGGATTCGATCCCGGGTCTCCAGGATCGCGCCCCGGGCCAAAGGCAGGCGCCAAACCGCTGCGCCACCCAGGGATCCCAGGCCCACATTTTTAAATCCCAACAGCATTTCTCCATGTGGGGACTGCCTGTCTCCACACTGGTCTCCGAAATGTGGAAGTCACAAAAATCACGAGTCATGGAGACTTGTTCTGTTTTTAGTGTTTAGGGAGTTTACGTTTTAACCTGCCCACCAGGCAGCAAAAAGCAAAGAACGTGTGTCCCACTGAGACTTCTTCCCAGCCTTCCCCGACTGAGATGATCCCTTATGGAGTGCCAGTAATCGATTTATATATTATAATCGATAAATATATTATTATATTTAACAGGAAGTGGTATTTCACGCCAATTTTTAAATGTGCTTCTAAAGGTAATAGCCACGAAGTTCAAAGCCGTTACAGTTGTTTTCCTTTTTACTTAATTGCAGATCTGCCCAGAGCTTTGCAGTGAGTCCGGCAGTTGCAGGGTTACCCTAGGGCCGCCTGAGAGGAGGGCAGCGGGAATGGGTGTGTGCAGGGGGTGTTGCAGCAGCTGCTGCTAGCCTGGAAAAAAGCCTGTTTTTTTTTCCCCACTTTATCTACAAATATAAAAAAATTTTATTTATGTATTTTAAGGAGAGAGAGAGAGGGTGTGTGAGCAGGGGAGGAAGAGAGGGAGAGGGAGACGGTTTCCGGCAGACGTCACGCTGCGTGCAAGCCCACCGTGGGGCCTGATCCCACAACCCTGAGATCCTCGGGCTGAGCCCAGATCTGGAGCTGGACACTTGACCGACTGAGCCACCTAGGTGCCCCCACTTTATCTAAAATTTTGTGACCGCCCTGGGTACTAACTTTCTTCTTCCGGGTGGGAGAAACACAAAGGTTTAATACTGAAGCACCTGCCTTCAGCTCAGGTCATGATCTCGGGGTCCTAGGATTGATCCCGCGTCATCGGGCCCCCTGCTCAGCGGGGAGCCTGCTTCTCCCTCTCCCTCTGCTCCTCCCCCCTGCTTGTGCTTGCTTATGTTAAATAAATAATAAAAACAAAATCTTAAAAAAAAGAGAGAGAGAAACATTTAATATTTCTGTCCCGCCCCAAAGCTTCCCTTTGGGAATGTTTGAGCCCTTTCTTCTCCACCTGGAGGAGACAAGACACCAAAGCATCACCAGGACTGTGGGGTTTTGTTGTTGTTGTTGTTTGTTTCTTGGTTTTTTGTTTTTGTTTTTAATAAACCAAACCAAAAACCTCAACTTCATCCAGAATGGCCCAAACCACCCAGTGGGTTGGGCAGGCCGCTTGCCTGGGGCCCGAGCCATCATTCACAGTCCACAGGTAACTTCGAGCTCTTAGGACTGACCGCGGCCTCGCTGCTGGTGCCAACCAGGGGTGCTGCTCTGGCCCGCCAGGCGCCGCCCAGTCGCCATCCTCCACCCCATGCCCTTCCATTCCGGGAACCATCTGGGCTTTCGCCACGTTTCAGCGAGTCAGGTGCGAGTCAGGTGCGAGTCAGGTGCGGGGCGGCACATCCCGCTTCTCACTCCGTCTGCGCCGTGCAGCGTGCAGCCCCAACTCGTGACCACAAAGACAACCCACGTCTGCCAACCTTGGATTTGGGGCGCGGGTCTCCTTGGTCCTACAGATGACAGGGATGGCTTCTGGGCTCTCTGACCGTGTGAAGAGCAGATGCCGTGATGTAGGGAAGCCACGCAGCCTTCACTCAGTCCCATGAGGTTGAACTTGTTCTTTCCATCGAGGAGACGGGGAGGCTGCATCCTGGGAAGTCGGTAGTAGACACACGGTCCCGTGACCGTGGACTTGCATGGCTGCAAGCGACCTCTTTGTGGAATAAGCAGGGGGAGAGTCTCGAGTGGGAATGTAGTGGTCCTAGATCCAAAAGATAGACTTACCAGTTCAGTAAGAAATGGGCCATGTGGGGGCACCTGGGTGGCTCAGTGGTTGAGCATCTGCCTTTGGCTCAGGTTGTGACCCCGGGGTCCCGGGATTGAGTCCCGCATCGGGCCCCTTGCAGGGAGCCTGCTCCTTTCTCTGCCTGTGTCTCTGCCTTTCTCTCTGTGTGGCTCATGAATAAATAAATAAAATCTTTAAAAAAAAAAAAAAGAAGAAGAAATGGGCCACATGTTCCCTTCGGACCTGGTGCTGGCGGGATCGAACCTCTGGGTTGTGCCCCCCCCCCGCCCTGTTCTGTGTGGACGTCCTGTTCCCTCCACCCGCAGCCCTCCTCCTGTAGATGTGCATGGAGGTGGGCCTTTCCTGAGCAGAGCCCATGTGATATTTTAGGAGTTTGTAACCTTTGAGGATGTGGCTGTGGACTTCTCCCGGGAGGAGTGGGAGATGCTGGACCCTGCTCAGAGGAGGCTCTACAGAGAGGTGATGCTGGAGACCTGCCGGAACCTGGCCGCACTGGGTAAGACCCACACCACACCTTCACCTGCGTGTCAGTTCACACTCACTGTGCATCCACATCATTTCGAGAGCCAGGGTAGGAAGTGGGGGTTTGTGGGTGAATACAGCGGCCGTGGCTCCTGCCCTTGTGGGGCTCGTGGTCCACTGGCTTCTTCAACACTAAGATTTGGACGGAAATATTTATCTGCTTATCTGTAGATGGACACTGGGTTGTTTTGATTTTTTGGCTGCTGTGAACTAGGGTGTGCGAACAGCACTTTGGGTCTCTGCTTTCAGGCCTCTTGGGTCCATACCCGGGAGTGGAATTGTGAGGTCACACGGTGCTTCTTTGTTTACCTTTTTGAGGAGCAACCAAACTGCACAGCACCATTTTACCAGCTGTGTGCACAGATTCTGATTTCTCCGTATCCTAATATCTATCTTCTATTTTTTTTTCTTTTTTTCTTTTTCTATTTTTGCTTTTTAAAAAAATTACAGCCATCCTAATAGGTATGAAGTGGTGTCTCATTGTGGTTTTGATTTGCATTTTCCTCGTGGCTAATGATGTTGAGCATGTTTTCACGTGTCTGCTGGCCATTTGTAGATCTTTCTGGGAAAAATGTAAGATCCACAAGGTTTTAATTAGGTGCATAAAATCTCCAGCGTGGTCATCAGGCCACCTCCCCAGTGTACTCTTGTCCCCTTCAGATGCCTTGAAGAATCAACGTGCCAGTATGGGCATTGAGGATGGTACGCTCTCCCCAACCCCAGCCTCTCAGGCCACCGGTCCTTCTTCATGGGCAGGGTGTTCGCTTTTGCTGCCAGGGGCGGCTTTCCACTTGGAGCAAGGAGAAGCCATGTGGACGGGGGGAGAAGGAGCTCCCCAAACCTCCTGCTCAGGTGAGAACCAGGCAGATACGAGCCATTGAGTGTGGGGGGGGCATATTGGGGACTGCAGGTCAGAGATCTCTCCACAGAGGCCAGAACTCTGTAAGGGGAAGGTCGAGATGTTTGGTTGCACTTTCTCAGACACCTTTGGTTCATTATCCAGCAACCTTGCCCTATGCACTAGCTTGTACCACTTTGGGTGCAGAGAAAAGATAGACCATTTTTTTTCTTGAAGCTGTTATGCCTGTTTCTTGTTCTGTCTCTTCCCTCTCTGCTTCCTTGATGATTCTTTCTCTCTGCCATTCCCATTCTTCCTCCTTTGTGCAGCCATTCCTTCTACATTTCCATTGCCCCCCATTTTTCATCACTGTCCAACTTCTTACACTGCTTCTTGTCCTTGGGATCTTTCCCTGTTTCCCCCTGTGTGGAGTGCTGATATTTGAACATGAGTCCACACGTACCTTGTGTATGTTGGAAGTACTTTGTCCCACTATTATTAAGTTAGAAGTTTCTTCTTTCCGCACCCCCCCCCCTCATTTATTTCAGATTTGGAGACGAGTCTGAAAAGCCAAGAGTCAATTTATAGGAAGGTGGTTTTGGAGGAAGAAACACCCAGTGGTATGAATATCATAAAGCTCCCCAAAGAAGACTGGGGATGTGGTCAACTTGAGGAGAGCCATGAAGACCCGCACAGGCTTTTGAGGCAAATGGCATTCACTCAAGTAGAGACATTGGCTCAAAAGGAGGCCACTGCCTGGCATGAGTTTGGGGACCCCTGTAGTATGAACTCAGACCTTGCTTTATCACAAGGGGATTCTCTAGGAAAGCATTTCCTTGAGTGTGATCTTAACATTGAGAGTTTGGTAGCTGATCCATTCTTAAAACATCATCAGATGGGATATACAGACCAGAGGCCCTGTAAAGGGAATGAATACGCAAAAGACGTCAGCCAAAATAGGCCTCTTACTCAGCACAAAAGAACCGGAACTTGTACATATGCAGAAGGCGGGGAGTCATTTAATCATGGCATGGCTCTTACGGCACACAACACAATTAATACAGTGGGGAAATCCTATGAATGTTACCAGTGCGGGAAAGTGTTTAATCGGAGGCATTCCCTGAGTGAGCATCAGAGAATACATACAGGAGAGAGACCATATGAATGTCAGGAATGTGGGAGAGCCTTCACGCATAGTTCAACCCTCACACGGCACTTGAGAACTCATACTGGAGAGAAGCCCTATGCGTGCAGTGATTGTGGGAAGGCCTTCAATAGGATATCATCTCTTACCCAACACCAGAGGATTCACACAGGTGAAAAGCCCTATAAATGCAAAGACTGTGGAAAATCCTTCTGCCAGAGTTCTTACCTGATCTTGCACAAGAGAACGCATACTGGCGAGAAGCCTTATGAATGTAACGAATGTGGAAAGGCCTTCAGTGATCGCTCCTCACTTAACCAACACGAGCGAACTCACACTGGCGAGAACCCCTATGAATGTAATCAATGCAGAAGAGCCTTCAGCCAGAGGTCTTCCCTCGTTCGGCACGAGAGAACTCACACTGGAGAGAAACCGTATAGCTGTAATGAATGTGGGAAAGCATTCAGCCAGAGCTCATCCCTTATTACCCATCAGAAAACTCACACTAGTCAAAAAACCTATAAAATAATTGATTGTGGGAAAGCTTTCTATCAGAGCAGCCACCTTATTGGATTTTAGATATTGCTTGCTGCTCTGAAGTATGTAAGTATGGCTAGAGTTTGCCCTTTGGATGTACTATCTATTTTTAAAGATTTTATTTATTTATTCATGAGCGACACAGAGAGAGGCAGAGACACAGGCAGATGGAGAAGCAGGCTCTACGCAGGGAGCCCGATGTGGGACTCGATCCCGGGACTCCAGGATCACACCCTGGGCTGAAGGCAGGCGCTAAACCGCTGAGCCGCCCAGGGATCCCCCATACTATTTGAAAAGAAGTAGGTGTATGTTATATTCTTGAGGTCCAGATCTGAGAAGGGACCTTTTAATGGAGGAAATTGCCCTTGAGCTCTGTCCAAGGCCTGCCCTTTTGGAAAAGATTAATAAATGTGAACACTAACATGGAATGGGATATTGCTAAGAATTGTCACATTAATTTAGTTGTTGAAACAAAAGGTGTTCTTTTTCAACCTTTTGTTTAAAAATTCAGTATTTTTGTTTCAGTCATCTGTTTCAGTATTTTACCTAGTCATACTGCCCCTATTGGCGACTTAGCTAGGTCCTAACCTGTGTTGTGCCCTGCTGTGGCAATGCAGAATGTATGCTAACACAGAAAGAGCTTTGGGTGCAAAGTGGAAAATAAAGAGTGCAAAATAGTATATGTGATTCTATCCAGTGGAGTCCAAATATGTACATAAGTGGACAAAGGCCGGACAGAGATGTGGAGGGATGAAGAGAGTTTGTCAGTTATCTGATTATGTGTGATTTTCTGCCTTTTGCCATTTTGTTTGGTATTGCTGTAATCATTTTGGCAATCAGTAGAAATCAGACAACCCCAAAGTCTACCAAATTCCTTTGAGTGGTCGGGGAGGATTGTGGACGCCAAGATGGGAAGGCTATAGTGCAGTAGGTGTTGGGACAGGGAGAAGTGGAGCAGCCTTTGGTGGCCTGGGAAAAGTCCAAACACTGAGGTGGACTTGCCAGAGTGGACACCAAGAACTCTGATGCGCGTCATCACCATCAACATCAACAGATTTTATTGGTTGCTTGCTCTATTTCCAGCATCACTCTAGCACTTATATGTGGTTTCTCATTTAATCTGAACAACCCCATGAGTAGTAGCTCTTCACATCCCTGTATCACTGAAGGGGAAACAGAAATAAAGTAATTTGTCCAAAGTCAGACAACTAGAAAGTGGCAGAGCCAGGATTTGAACTTGAACAACCTGTGCAAGGCGCATGCCACATTTGGGTGCAGGGGAGCTGTATTTTCTAAATTCTCCCTTGGAACTCATCTGACTTTCCTCTAAATCCATCTCTCTGGAGCTGATGAGGATGGTTGCCTGTCAGATTGCCTTTCACCTAAGTGGTACCCGGGCACATCGGTGTTGTTGCCTTTCTCTTAAAGTAGAGATCCCTTGGGACACCTGAGTGGCTTAATATTTGAGCATCTGCCTTTGGTCCAAGGCATGATCCCAAGGTCTGGGGATCGAGTCCCACATCGGGCTCCCTCCAAGGAGCCTGCTTCTCCCTCTATGTCTCTGCCCATCTCTGTGTGTCTCTCATGAATGAATGAATAAATAAATAAATAAATAAATAAATAAATAAATAAATAAATCTTAAAAAAATGTAGAGATACTTCATCTGGGGTCCATGTAGACCCTACAGGGCTGATGGATGTTTCTTTAAGGGCTCTGTGAAGAGTCTTGAGTTGGAAGCAGAATGTGTTGGGGGAATAGTGTGTTATCTGGGGAAGCGTCCATAGCTTTTGTCATATTCTGAGAACTAGCTGACATAGGGGTGTTGTGAGTGCACTGGTCTTCAGTCTTGATCCGTTGCTTCCTCCAACAATTATTTCTTGTGCCAGGTGGCTATGCATAAGGCAGATGAGGTGGCTACTCTCCCTGAACCTCTCTCCCAGTAGTGTGGAAGCAGGATGCCGTCGTGGGTTGAGTCATATGCAGTCACCCGAGTGTGTTTCTCAGAGAGGTTCTGCAATTGGTTGAACGCTCCACTATATGGATATCTTGATATTCTTAATAATTTTGAACAAAGGATCCCCCCAACTACATTTTCATTTTGCAGTGAGCCCTGCTCGTTGTGTAGCCAGACCCACGATGGAGCGAGGGGCAGGGATAGACATTAAACACCTAACCAGGGCAGCCCTGGTGGTGCAGCGGTTTAGCGCTGCCTGCAGCCCAGGGCGTGATCCTGGAGACCCTGGATCGAGTCCCACATCGGGCTCCCTGCATGGAGCCTGCTTCTCCCTCTGCCTGTGTCTCTGCCTCTCTCTCTCTGTGTCTCTATGAATAAATAAATAAAATCTTAAAAAAAACAAAACACCTAACCAAATGCTTTAATTAAGTAATTACAGATTTTTCTCTGTGGTAGGTAACATAAGAGGGACCAACCTCAGAGGCTTTCCGAGAACCTGGTTTTTAATTTGAGATGTGAGCCATTGGAGCATCCGAGGTGAGGATTTAACCAGAGGAGAGCTTCAGTTTAGCTTTGTTTTCACATATTTAAAAAACTGTTGGGGCACCTGGTGACTCAGTCAGTTAAGCATCTGCCTTTAGCTCAGGTCACGATCATGATCACGGGGTCCTGGGATTGAGCCCTGTGTCAGCCTCCCTGCTCAGTGAGGAGTCTGCTTCTCCCTCTTCCCCCCTCTCTCTCAAATGAATAAATAAAATATTAAAAAATATTTACAAGAGTGTCTGGCTGGCCCATGGGCAGAGTGTGCGACTCCTGATTGCAGCCCCATGTTGGGTGTGGAGCCTACTTAAAAAAATATATTTACAACTCTCTTACAAAATATATTTACATCTCTCTTTAAAAACAAATTCATTTTCTTGTCTGATGGCAGTGGCTCAGTCCTTCAGTACAAGCGTTGATAGAACTGTTGAGAACAGACCTCATTGTTTTGCTCCAGATCATAGGGAAAAGCATTCAGTCTTTCACCACAGAGTATGATGTTTTCTGTGGGCTTTCTGTAGATTTCCGTCATCTTTATTAAATTTCTGCCTTTTTAATGCTGTGGTCCGAGGATGCGTCTACTGTCTTGAATCTTTGAGCCGTGTTGAGTTTCACTGTGTGGTGTACAACATGACGGAGTTTTAGAGGTGTTCTCTAGCTATTGAGGAGAAGCTGTATTCTCTGTTTTTATGCTTTGGGATCTGGCTTGTCTGTTATATCAATCTTATTAATCATTGGCTCTCGAATTTCATGTCAGGAGGTTCAGATTTAACAAGTGAGAGTTGGTGCTCGGTAACATGCATTTTTAATAAGCACACCACGTGATTTCACAGATGTTCCTTCTCTTTTGGTTGTACTTTGAGAAACTTAACTGTACTGAGATTGTTGATTCAAAGATAATCAGCTCAAAAAGATCAAGTTACAGTTTCCTACTGCTATCCTTCTTACTTCCTCTCTGTATTTTCTATTGTTTTCATTTTCTATTTTCTTTTATTTGGTGTAAATAATTCATGACAGGTCTTCATTGTGAATTAAACTCTTTATCATTCTGAAGTGACTCTCTGTCTGCTTTGAATAATAGCACCCCTTCTGCTTTTTCAACATAACTAATCTGATTTTGGTATAATTTTTCACCTCCTTTGAATTTCAACTTTTTAGATTCCTCGTGTCTCTTATTTTTAATACATACATAGTTGGATTTTGTCTTAGGATTCAAAGTGGAAAATCTGTTTTTAAAAGACACATTTATGCCAGTTATTGCTGTGGTAAGTGTTGTTGGCTTTAATTCTAATGTACTTTATGTCACTTTTCTTATTTTGGAAGCTTCTTTTATTTTCTGTCTTCTACTCTATTGCCTGTATTGGTGGAGTGTATTTCTTTTCTGGTAATTTGGAAGGTGTATTTCCTGCTTCAGTTTCTTGTAGCCTTTCTTTTTATTACATTAAACATTATAATGAAACATACTGTAACTTATCAGTATGAAGCAGCTTTTGTAGAATAAAGAGGTCAAGTTGCAGAGTGTGCATAGTGTATAATGCACTCTAAAAAATTAGAAAGTATGGGCAACCCTGGTGGCCCAGTGGTTTAGCGCCGCCTTCGGCCCAGGGTGTGATCCTGGAGTCCTGGGATCAACTCCCACATTGGGCTCCCTGCTTGGAGCCTGCTTCTCCCTCTGCCTGTGTCTCTGCCTCTCTCTCTCTCTCTCTCTCTCTGTGTGTCTCTCATGAATAAATAAATAAATTCTTTCTAAAAAAAATAAATAAGAAATAATAAATTAGAAAGTGGGGAAAATAATGTTACATATAGTTTATGGATTCAAATGTATGCGTGGGAATAATAAACAGCAAATTTGTGGTTATGGTTTCCTCTGGGAAGTGGTGGAAGGGATCTTGGATTTTGGAGGCGATACACAGGGCATTTCAACTCTATCTGTAATGTTTTCTTTATTTCAAGAAATCTTAAAAAGTATGGTAAATGGATAGGATTTAATATAGCTTAGCAGCAGATTCAGGAGTGCTCAGAATGCATGTTCTGAGGGTTGAAATGTTGGGTAACAGTTTTAAAGAGCTCTTCTTCTCCCTGTGTTGTGGTTATTATTAATACATGCTCTTATGAGGAATGCAAAAACCAGGCCTTCCTAACGTTTTACAAATGGATGCTTACGGTGTGGGTAAAATTTCTCACCAGAATATCATCTAAGATGTGCTACATTTCAAACACGAAGACGTTGTTCTCTGTTGGATCACTCCAAGATGTCCAGTTGCAGAAGCAGAGTCATGTGGGAGGAGCACATGGAAAGTTCAGAATTGTCTCATGAAAAACGAAATTGGGAAGAGGCATTCTTTGTGCTGTGACCTGAGGAAAATACTATTTTCCTCTGCTTCAGACTCACTATGTGAGCTTCCTGTTACTGTTCTAACAAGTTACCACACATTTAGTGACTTAAAACAACCAATTTTTATTTACTTACTTACTTACTTATTTATTTATTTATTTATTTATTTATTTCAAAGATTCTATTTATTTATTCATGAGAGACAGAGACACAGAGAGAGAGGCAGAGAGACACAGGCAGAGGGAGAAGCAGGCCCCATGCAGGGAGCCCGATGTAGGACTTGATCCTGGGACTCCAGGATCACACCCTGGGCCGAAGGCAGCGCTAAACCGCTGAGCCACCCGGGCTGCCCCAAACAACCAATTTTTAAATAATAGTTCTGGAGGCCAAAAGTCTAAAATCAAGGTGTTGGCAAGGCTACGTTCTTTTTGGAAAGCCTAAGAGAGAATCTGTTCCCTTACCTTTTCTGGCTTCTAGAAGCCACCCAAATTCCTTGGGCCACAGCCCCTCCTCTGTCCTCGCTGCCAGCAGCACAGGGTCTGCCCATCTCTGGGACTCCCCCGCTCTAACTCTGTCTTATGAGGGCCTGGTGAGAATGCTGGGGTCACACAGGAAAGCCAGTGTCACCCCCATCTCAGGGGCCTTAATCTCTGCAATGTCCCTTTTGCCACATGCAGTGACATATTCCACTGCTTAGGGGGTGTGCACCTTTAGGATGCTGTTATTCTGCTGGCCTCACCTTGCATCCTTTGCTTTATGATGTGGAGTGGAAGTGGGGTGGAAATGCTGCAAACCACACGTGTACTTTGTACTAGGACTTGCTAACGGGCTACATCTGAAGAGGCTGCAGGAGGATGCAGGCTGCAGGAGGGAAGGGGTCTTGCTCCTTCCTGTCCTGGTTCTGGCTTGTATGTTTGAGAATGTCTCTCTCTTTTTATTTTTTTCCCTCTTTCTTAAGATTTATTTATTCATGAGAGACACAGCGAGAGAGGCAGAGACACAGGCAGAGGGAGAAGCAGGCTCCCTGCGGGGAATGTGATGCGGGACTCAATACCCGGACCCCCGGGGTCACGCCTTGAGCTGAAGCCAGGCCCTCAACCTCTGAGCCACCCTGGCCTCCCTTGATAAGGTCTCTTGTGTGAATCTCACCCTAAATACCTTGACTCACACTTCTTTCCCCTCAGGTCACCATCGTTTTACTTTTTTCTCTGGTTGCGGTGAATGTTTTGTGAAGAATTCAGAGATCAGCCTCATTTCTCACCTTAATAAAGAAATGAGGGCAGCCCGGGTGACTCAGCGGTTTAGCGCTGCCTTTCAGCCCAGGACCTGATCCTGGAGTCCTGGGATTGAGCCCTGCATTGGGCTCCCTGCATGGAGCCTGCTTCTCCCTCTGCCTGTGTCTCTGCCTCTCTCTCCTTCTGCGTCTAAATAAATAAAATACTTAAAAAAAAAAAAGACATGTCCTTAAGGAGTGTTGCTTACAGGATATTTATCCGAATGCACAGCTGGCACACAGGGGTGCTGGAGGTCTGTGCCAGGCCCCAGTCCTAAGGCAGACTTCTGAATCTCATACTGGCTTATTAAAACTTGGTATTCATTACTGATCCATATTAAGAAAAACAAAAACAAAAACAAAAACAAAACCTATATAATCGTGCTCTATTTGTAATAGCTTATGAATCCAGGGACGCCTGGGTGGCTCAGTGGGTTAGGTCTGACTCTTGGTTTCTGCTCAGGTGATCTCAGGGTTGTGAGATGGAGCCCGAGGCTGGTTCCGCAGTCGGTGGGGTCTGCTTGGATATTCTCTCCCCCGGCCCCTCTCTCCCTCAAATAAGTAAATAAATCTTTTTAAAAAGTTCTGTTTGTAAATCAAACAAGTGATGAGGAGGTCTGGAGCTCCCGTCTGTCTCAGCCTAGACAGTGTCGTGTGCCTTGGCTGTGCAGCCCATCCATCAAGGGTAAGGGTCCTCAGGTCCATCCCAAAGCGTCACACAGACTTTTTTTTTTCTTTTTTCTGTTTTTCATCTGTTAACGCAGCAGCTCGGTCGCCGTCGGGCCACCGCAGCCTTCCATAGTGCGCAATTCCCCGCGGACGCGTCAAAACCCTGCGGGTCCATCCGTTTCCTTGCAGCGCAGAGCGCGCACCTGCGGATCCTAACGGCGGCCGCGCTCGGCTCCGGGGCGCGACCCCAGGACCCGGTCTGCAGACCTCCAGCCCCGGGGGGCGGGGCTCCGGTGTCAAAGGTCACCCGGGGAGCCCGCCTGGGCCTCCCACACGGTGACGTCACCGCGGAGGGTCTTTGTTCTTAAACAAAGAGCACAGGTCCACGGTGACCTCGACCCTGGGCCCTCCGGCCCTGGCTCCCGTCCCGGCGCAAACCAGGGGCGCCCCGCGTGGACACCGAGCCGGGACCGCCCGCCCAGGAGGAGGACGCGGGCGGGGCGCCGCGCTGCCCGGAGACGTCGGACCCGCGGGGCCGCGAGGCGGTGCGGCTCGGAGCGCGCGTCCGGAGCGGGCGGGTCGGCCACGTGTGTCCGGACGGCCTGTCACTCAGGTGCGGAGGCGTGGCCACGGAGCGCCGTCCAATCAGAGCGACAGGGGCGGTTCTCGGAGAACAATCAGGAGCGTCTGGGCGGTGCCGGGGAGCTAGCCAATCAGAGGCCTGGGCTCGGAGCGCGGTCCAATCAGGGGCACCAGAGGCGGGCCTCGGAAAGCTGTCCAATCAGGAGCCCTGGGCGAGGGAGGTCCCCGAGCACGGTCCAATCAGGCGCGGGGGCGGGCACGCCCGCGGCCGCGTGGACGTGGCTCGGGGCCGGCCCCCCGCGCTCCAGCGCACCTGCCCCGCGCGGCCCCAGGTGTGCGGAGCGCGCTGCTCTCACCTGCCCCGCCCGCGGGCCCGCGGGGGGGACGCCCGCACAGCTCGGAGCCGGGCCGCGAGATGGTGAGTCCGAGACCGGGAGGGGCTGGTTCCAACCGGCCGGAACCGGCTTCCTGCGACCGCGGGCCCGCGTGTCCCCGCCCCCGGGGGTCCCGACCCGCGTGGCCGCCCTCGGCCGGGGGCTCGGCTCCTCCCCGAGGACAGCCCCGGGGGCGCGCGAGGAGCGCGGGGAGACCTGCAGGTGGCCCTTCCCAGGCAGGCCCTCGGCCCCCCGTGACCCCGACCCCGGTTCTCGCTCCCGGGGGGCGTAGCGGGCCGCCGACTGCACGCAGGTGTTCAGGGCGAGGAGAAACGGCCCCCGCCCCTGGCTGTGCACGCGGGCGCCGGTGCGGCCTCCTGCCCTCGCCCGCGGGGGGCTCTTTGTTCGGGGGGCCCTGAGGGCGGGGACCCCGCGCGAGACCTTGGGGTCACCCTCCCGGCTGCGTCCCCTTGAAAATCCGTGTTGGCTTGGCGGAGCCTCGGTGTTTTTAGCAAATGTCCAAATGGAGCGTGAGGGCGAAGATGAAATCTTCTCAGCGGAGTGAATTTCAGAAAAAGAAGGAAATGTCTCACATTCCGGTTGTTCAGCCTTCTCCTTAGAGCCCTCCCAGCGTGGAGTAAGTTTCTCGGGTCTGTTCCTTCCAGGGCCCACTCGCGTGGCTTCCGGGCAAAAGAGGGCCCTGGGGAAATAGAGGTAATAGAGGGCACCCCCCACCCCAACCCCCACCCCCACCCCCACCCCGCGAGGCTGCGGAGAAGGGAGTGCCTCTCCCCAGGGTGCGGGAGGTCGGCTGTGAATTCCAGAGGTCACGTCTCTTCTTTTCCTTGGCAGCGTGGAGGACTCGTGCCGTGGGCACTACTGTGGCCTCTTACCTGTAACACGCTTTGCTTTCATCTACAGTAAATTGGCTCATGTCCGTGGGAGAGGTAGGGATGCGAGCATCTTTCTTACTTAGAGATCAGGGTGTCCCTGTCCTTTGCATTAAAGTGTTCGCAGTGTCTGCCGCTGCGCTTCAGTGGCTGCCCCGCCGTGGGTCGGGTCTCCCCGCAGCCTCGGACCTGCTGCCCATCGATTTAGGCCGAATTCCATCCTGTCAGGTGTACAGTTGCCTTAAAATCCTTGCTGTGTGTCGGCGGGCTCTCCCTTGTCCTTTAGAACATTTTGCCTGCTTCTGGACGTCCGTTCTTCTGTGACGTTTGGAGAATTGGTATTTGTCAGGTCCCTGCCCAACCACACTTGGTTTATGGATTTAATTACATTTTATGAAGACCATTAAGTCTGTCTTAGGAGGGTTGATATCTTAGTAATAGTGAGGTACCCTCCTCTAAGAATGGGTGCCTTCTTTCCTTTTGTTTCGTTTTGGGTAGTATCCTTAATGTTTTTGAATTTTTCCTTTTGGTTCTTCTCATAGCCTTCGTTTTACTTGTTTAATACTAATGAAATTTGGTTTTTACCATCGTATGTGTTACTTTTTTTTTTTTTTTTAAGATTTTATTTATATATTCGTGAGAGACACACAGAGAGAGGCAAAGACACAGGCAGAGGGAGAAGCAGGCTCCCTGCGGGAAGCCGGATGTGGCCCTCGATCCCAAGACCCCGGGGATCATGACCCAGGTCAAAGGCGGACACTCAACCACTGAGACACAGGTGCTCCTGTGTTACCTTTTTATTTATTTATTTTTTAAAGATTTTATTTATTTATTCATGAGAGACACAGAGAGAGAGAGAGGCAGAGACACAGGCAGAGGGAGAAGCAGGCTCCGTGCAGGGAGCCCGATGTGGGACTCAATCCCGGGACTCCAGGATCTTGCCCTGAGCCGAAGGCAGCACTAAACTGCTGAGCCACCCAGGGATCCCCTGTGTTACCTTTTTAAAAAGAATTTTTCCAACATGCTGTTGCTATTAATTAGGTAATGAAATTGGGTTTATACTGAAGTTTTATCCTGGATTCTTGTTAAAAATCTTTCTCTGTGATTGTCATTTTTGTTCTGTAGGTGTCCTGTATATACAATTTTTAGATTTAGACAAAGGCAAGTGCTTCTTTTCTAGTATTGTACCTTAGTTTATTTCCTGGTGATACTGGATCTCTAGTAAAATGTTGACTAAGAGTGAGGTGCTAGACATACCTGGTTTCTACCTGATTGTTTTAGGGAAAACAGTGAGCTTCATACCATGTATATATTCTTTGTTCTGTTTTGAACATTCTTTTATTGGTTTTTCCTTTATTGGTTATGCATATTAGGTTTCTTTTTAAAGATTTTATTTATTTGAGAGAGAGATAGCAAGAGAGAGCACGAGTCGGGGGCGGGGAGATGCAGAGGGAGAGGGAGAAGCAAACTCTGCACCGAGCGGGGAGCCCAATGTGGGGCTCCATCCCAGGACCCTGAAATCATGACCTGAGCTGAAGGCACATGTGTCATCAACTGAGCCAGCTGGACTCCAGGTTAGGCATATTAATTACATCATTTCCCAATGGTAAGATTTTTTTATGTATGACTGTTTCATATTATAAAATGTTTTTTGGCAACTCTTAGGATGATTACATGTGAATCATGAGTTGATTTCAGAGTTTTCTATTGTGTAATATAGCATCAGTGCAGGAAAATGCGTGTGACATAGGTACAGTGGAGAGATAACTTAAAAAAGAATCTTCTGTGAAATGAAGTTCAACCCTAAATGTAGAACTTTCACACCAAAAACCCCACTTGAAGTGAATCCCAGGGGCAGGTCCCGTCACTCGCTGGATGTAACTGGTATGTGGAAGTACATAAAGACTTATGCGTGTATTTGTAGTTCTGTGTATATAGTTAATGCATGTGTGCTTGTTGTTACATGTGTATATGTATTTATGAGCAATTTAGGTATCAATTTACAGTATAATCTCAAATGGTTACTTTCGTGCTCTCTCTCCTTTACTCTGTCCTACAACCAGTCATTCATAAGTGTCTGTCAGTAGCAACAGGAATATAGATAAATGTATATATAAATACACGTGTAAATCCCTCTGTCTTTCTCTCTCTCTCTCTTTCTCTCTCTCCAGTCACAGTAGCAAAACCCCCGTAAGGTGTATCAAACAAGTGCAGGGGCTAGGGGAGTTTGTTCCGCATTGCCTCTGCTGTGAGCCAGTGTTCATAATACCTGCTTTACAGAGTTATAGGAACACATGAGCTAATGTGTACAAAGCTTTCTGCAAAGTCTTATGCACATAGTGGGTTCTCAGTGCACATTTAAAAAATTAATATTGTGTTAAAGTGTTTGATGGGGGATCCCTGGGTGGTGCAACAGTTTGGCGCCTGCCTTTGGCCCAGGGCGCGATCCTGGAGACCCGGGATCGAATCCCACGTGGGGCTCCCGGTGCATGGAGCCTGCTTCTCCCTCTGCCTATGTCTCTGCCTCTCTCTCTCTCTGTGACTATCATAAATAAAATTAAAAAAAAAAATTAAAAAAAAAATTTAAAGTGTTTGATGGTTTCAAGCTGGGTGTATTGGGAGTCCCTATATCCGTCTCCCGGGGCCGCTATCACAAAAATGCCGTTGACTGGGCTCTTATAAACCATACGGCATGTTGGTCTCACCCAGTTGCAAAGGGTCCTACTGATGATCACGCTGCTATAACGAGGTCTTGTCCGAGGCCCAAAGGACTTTTTTTTTTTTTTTTTTTTATAGTGTGAAAAACCTCATTTTAATATTTTAAACTGAACATTAATGATCTCTGAGGAACATTGTCTCCAAAAAGTCCATTCAAATATTTTGTTGCTAGATGCTCTAGCAACATGTACGTTTGTCCCTCACAATTCTTTAGGCTGCGGAGTCACAGGTCAGGGCCCTGGGGGATTTGGTGTCTGGTGAGGATCATCATCCTGGTTCATGGACAGTGGTCTCCCCACTGTGCCCTCACGTGGAGGATGGGGCAAAGGCACTCATCCCACTGTTGAGGGCTGCACCTTCATGACCTAAGCCCCTCCACAGGCCCCACCTCTCACATCGAAGTTAGGATTTAACATGAATTTGGGGGAGTACAAAAAGTCAGTCTGTAGCGGTCCCCAAGACCACCCTTCGGGTCAGATTCCGTAGGAGGACTCTCATGACCCAGCAGGTAGGTGTGCTCACGGCTCTGATTTATTATAGTGCAAGAACACAGAGCACGGGCAGCAGAGGGGAAAGGTCCTGAGGAGACCGGGTGTTGAGTTCCCGGGGCCCCTCCCAGTGACATCTTGCAGGCTCTGCCGAGTTCCCCCAGCAGCCAGCATGCCAGCACATGCGGAGTGTTGTCTACTAGGGAAGCTAATGAGAGACTCAGCAGGTCTTTTATTGGGGGCTGATCATGGAGGCGCCCTCTGCCCGGCACCGACCAAGATTCCAGACACCCAGAAGTAAAGCTGGGCTTCAGCACAAGGCATTACTTGCATAAAAAGACACAGGGAGCCTCTCCTAGCAGGGTGGTGGGGAGCCTCCTCAAATCTAAGTTCCGAGGAACCAGCCAAGGGCCAGCCTTGGAAGCAGGACTTTCTACGGATGAGGACGCTCAGGCCTGTTGGGTTGTCTCTTCTGAATAGCCCAGTCCTTTGGGCCTCGGACAAGACCTCGTTATAGCAGCGTGATCATCAGTAGGACCCTTTGCAACTGGGTGAGACCAACATGCCGTATTGATTTTGGCTCTGCCCTGTAGGAGGTCCTGGACTTGCCCAGTCCAAGTAAATCCCATTAACCATAGAGGCAAATGTCATAGAACATTCTGGGCCTTTATCTTCAAAATTTCTGTATTGTATTATTTTTCTGCATTTTTCACCTGGCCTCAGGTGTCCGTTACCGTGTGGCACAACTCTGGTGAGGAAGTTGATGCTGACCCCAGTGTCTTCCAGGGACAAGGTTGGTTTCCTGAGAGGAATGCGTTAAGCAGCCAGGTCAGCAGGCTCCCACTGTGGCCTATTTTAGGGCATTCAGGCTGGTCCTTGTTCAGAGGGACAGTGTGTGGTGGTCGGCTTCAGACAGGTCTGTTGCCCATGTCGCTAGTTCGTCTACCTCGCTGCTGTGGATGGCATTGGGGGGGGGGGTGATCTGCGTGGGCAGAAACAGAAGTGAACGCCTTGATTTCACATGGTCTCATCGGAGAACAAGGCCTTCCTCACTGGCAACTGTGAGGGACCCACACGGACCGTCCTGAGATTTTCATAGGTCAGGACCTCACAGAAGTGTCCTGTGTCCTCCGTATTGACACAGAGTCCTGATCGTGGAGCTTATACCTGCTTCTGGATCGGTCCGGTGTGTTCTGAGGCTGACGCAGCCCATCGTGAGCTTACAGTCAAGTTCAGGCCGTTCGGAACTCAGCATTCCCCGAGTCACTAGGGGCCTTCCTTAGCAGCGGCAAAGCCGAGACCCTGCAGGGTCACGGAGTTGTGTTCCAGGGTGCAGGTGTTGCTCTCCCGAGCTCCTGTTGTCTTGTCTCTGAGTCCACGTGAGCCACTGGTGGACAGTCACTCTCTGATGCCATCGGAAATAGGGTTTCGGGGACGCCTGGCTGGGTCAGTCAGTTAAGCATCTGCCTTCGGCTCAGGTCATGATCTCAGGGTCCTGGGATTGAGTCCCACATCAGGCTTGCTGCTCAGTGGAGAGTCTGCTTCTCCCTCTCGCTGTGCTCTGGCTCAGGCTCGCTCTCTTGCTTGTTCTGTCCCAAGTAAATAAATAAAATCTTTAAAAAAAGAGAGAGAAAAGAAATAGGGTTTCATAAGAGCTCTTTGACAAGCTGAAGACTTGTACTAAAACTTCCCAAAGTGTATCTCCATTTAGAGATTGCCTGTCTCTTCCTTGTTTCCCTCTTGCTTTGAACCTCCGGTGGGTAAAAACTCAGTGAAAAATTATTTGGTGTAGAGACCTAAATGATGCGATGGTCCCTCTGGCATTTATGAAATTACACGCACAAATCATCTGCATCAGCTTTTTTCTTGAATGCAGGTGCAGTAGCCACAAAGCAGAACAGTTTTAAATAAGAAAAATCCCCTTCCCCTCTTCTTCGTCACCACAAATTCATTCAAAGCCTGTATAGGTTTTGTAGGGTTGCCATAATGACTTGCCGTAGCTGGGTGGCTTAGGAACTGGTGCTCTTGGAGTTCAGGAGGCTAGAAGTCTGGAATCAAAGGGGCAGAAGGGTTGTGCCTTGCAGCTTCTGGTGGCCCCCGGCCTCTGCTTGTGACAGGGAACTCCGATCTCTGCATCCCACCTTCATGTGGCCACCTTCCCTGTGTGTCTCTGGCTTCACATGGCATTTTCTTTTTAGAAGGCTGCCAGCCAGATTGAAATGGGGCCTGTCCTCACGGCCTTATCTTAACTTGGTTATGCTCACAAAGATCGTCTTTCCGAGTAAGGTCCCATTCATAGGTATCAGGGGTTAGGATTTCAACATACCTTTTTTGGAGATGAAGTTTAAGCCACGATGAGACCCTGGTAGTAAATCCAGCGGTTATATGGGTAACATTGCAGCTGCCCGGGAAGATGTGGCTCCGGTGCATGGGTGGGTCAGGAGGCCGTGGCCCAGCAGCAACAGGTAGAAGAAAGGGTAGAGGATCCCTGCCCGCTCGGCCCTTGGTTTATCTAATTTTGCTCCAGCTCTAGAAACGGATTTAGCTAATTTTTTCTCCCGGTGCAACACAAAGTTTTTATATTTTTTGCCCATCCATAGTTGACCTTGGTCACTTGGAGGCCCTTTCTCCCTGTGCCTGGAGAAGTGAACAAAAATCAAAGACCTCACAAAAGCCACGCTTAGTTTTTCTCCTTCTGCTCAGGGAGCATTTGCCAAAAGCAGCCCGTGCCCCCAGTGTGCCAGGCCTCCTGCGGCCAGACCTGTCCGTCTGTCCGCTCTTGCTTCACAGCCAACAGCAGCTCAGCTGCTCTTGCACATCCCATACGACCCCCTGGCCACCCGGGCCCCCTCGTCTTCCCGAACAGCCCTTTGCTCTATTTCCGTGAGTCAGGGGTGTTCTAGCAAATCCCACCACTGATGCCAACCAGGACTGGTGTCAGCAAGACCACCCTTGTGCCCTGCTAGTAGGACCCCCGCGGCTTAGCGTACAGCTTGCCTCGGCTATGATCTGTTACAACAGAAGGACACACAGCAAAGCTAGCCAAGGGCAGAGGCATATGGGGGAAAGTCCGAGGGAAACAAATGCCTGTCTTTCCCACTGGAGCCCCCCGGAAAGCACCAGCAGCGAGGCGTGACAACACATGGAATGTTTCTGCCAGAGGGGCTCAGTTGAGACTCTGCCTGGGATTTCTACTCCACCTCCCAGAAGGAAGGCTGGTGTTCAGTGTTAACAATCCTGTGTGCACCGCAGTTCAGGCACAGCGAGTTAATCCGTCAGGCTCCCAGACACCAGCCTGGCCCAGAGTTGTGTCTACGGATAAAGCTGAGGCCTGAAATGTCCCGCCTTCTGCACGCTCGGTGTGAAACTCCCTGGAAGGAGCGCTGCAGGTAGCAAAGGCCGGGTCAGCTGTCTCGGGGGCCGCCCTTGTTCCCCTGCCAGGAATGGGGGCTTGCCTGCTAAACTGCTTCTCTGTTGAACAAGTGCATTCTGGCATCAGAATCGTTGAATGTGAGTATTTTCTCCTGCTCTCAGATGTCCGTGGGTTGAGGAACTTTAAAAAACAAACAAACAAACAAACAAACAAACAAACAGGCTGTAGGGAATCCCTGGGTGACTTAGCGATTGGGTGTCTGCCTTTGGCCCAGGGTGTGATCCTGGGGTCCTGGGATCGAGTCCTGCATCAGGCTCCCCACAGGGAGCCTGCTTTTCCCTCTGCCTGTGTCTCTGCCTCTCTCTGTGCGTCTCATGAATAAATAAATAAAATCTTAAAAAAAAAAAAAAAGTGTAAGGGAAGGATGCAGCTCAGTGGTTTCTGTGCTCTTGGGGTAGGCCTGAGGTTCTCTTGTGCCCAACAGGGGAGGGACATGGAACGGAGGGAATCTGAGAGTACGGCCTCAAGGATGAGGTATGGGGGGCCGCTTCTACCTGGAACTTGATATGAGAGAGGGTGTCCATTGTAGGAAGGCACTGCCTAGCCCTTTATGTATTTTATAATCTCGGGCAAACTCACTGTCAGATACTTTTGACTTCTGCTAACTTCTTCACAGGGTGGGACTTTCAGCCTTATCCTCAAGATCAGCGAGGATGCTCTTACATGGCTCTTGTGGGAAGAGCTGTTTTGTTATTTGTCATTTGTGTGTGTTTGGGGGGGGGGGGGGCAGGTGCACCGAGTCTAGGGAGTGTAGGGAATGGATGCAGGTCTGAGTTCTCCCATCTGTGTCCTCCTTCCTGAACTCCAACTCCTCAATAACTTTCGTCTGAGTCCTGTATTACACAAATACATTAGCAGTACTTCTTCAAAAGAGTTGAATCATTTAGCCAGCAGAAACTGCCTACTTATGGTGTGGCATTCTTTAAGATGATATGGTGAGCTGGCCCCTGCTGCAGGAGGATTCCCACAAGCCTTCTGGGTTTGGCAAGGGGAGCAGAAGAAGTTCCCAGTCCTTCACTGTGTTCCTATTTCATAAAACCTCACCCTGGTTTGACCTGGCACTTGATGTGGTGCTTAGTGAGTGATGTGGTGCATAATGTGTGAGCCGAAGCCGTTTGTGTCACAAGGGATCGATGGGTCTGAAAATGCAAATATTTGTTCTGTTAGTAGAACATTTCTGTGAATTCTCCAAGGTGGTCTGAACCATTTGGTTAAGGAAGAATGAGACTTGATGTGGTTGCAGTAAAAGTGTAAAGATAAGTTCAGTGTGTGTGGTGCTGTTAACTGTGAGGGTGTGAGCGTGGATAGAGTAATCGATCTGATGATCTGATGATCAAGTCATAGAGGAGATGGCAGGTAACCACAGAGCCTTATTTGAATTTCCTGTGCATTGAATCCAGTTGCTCAGTGAGTCTCAACTTTCCTTCTGCACATATGTTGGGTGTTTTAGGACTCCGTGGTCTTTGAGGATGTGGCTGTGGACTTTACTGTGGAGGAGTGGGCTTTGCTAGATTCTGCTCAGAGGAAGCTCTACAGAGAGGTGATGCTGGAAAACTTGAAAAACCTGGCCTCAGTGGGTAAGAACAACCACATTCCTTCACTTAGTCACTTAGAGAACAAGCATTTCTTGCACGTCAAACCCGTTTCGGGATTTGGATTGTGGAAAGGAAATACACAGCCACCACAGAACTACAATCTAATAGTTTCTGCATGAGAATGAGAATCTCTGCATTAAACTGATTTTTTTCTATCTGTATAGCTCCCTGTGCGTCATCAGTGAATATAGATTTCATGGGTCATTAAGGAGCCCAGTGAAGTTTATGTAATCTTGTGACAATTCTGTGTTTATTAAATTGCTTACCACTTTGACCCCTTGTACATGTTATTGATGAAGTCCTGACACAGCCAAACTTCAGTGTCATTCTGACCAGCAGGTACCTTCTTTTTTTAAACCCTGTTCCCTTTCTGCTTTCAGATGATGAGACTCAATTTAAAGCCAGTGGGTCAGTTTCTCAGCAGGATGTTCATGGGAATAAAATACCCAAGGAACATAAAATAACAAAGTCCACCAGAAATGATTCCTGGGCCTCTGTTTTAGGGAAAATTTGGGAAGAACTTAGCACTGAAGATCAGCGCATGAAGCAGGGGCAACATCTGAGGTGAGTTGCGCTCACAAGAGAAAGCATTATTCCAGGAGAGAATTTTAGTGTGTTATGAAATTGAAGAAGCAAACAAAATAAAAACACTTATGGGAGCCTAGATCAAATTTGTTTATTCACTGAGAGTGTTTACAGAAAAATGTCCTTAAATATGTTGATGTTGAGTGTTAAAAACAATTCAGAGGGCAGCCCAGGTGGCGCAGCAGTTTAGTGCCGCCGGCAGCCTAGGGCGTGATCTTGGAGACCCTGGATCGAGTCCCATGTCAGGCTCTCTGCATGGTGCCTGCTTCTCCCTCTGCCTGTGTCTCTGCCCCCACCCCCGTCTCTATGAATAAATAAATAATATTTTTTAAAAATGTAAAAAATAAATAAATAAAAACAATTCAGATCAAAACAGTTAGGAGGAAAAGCCCATGTTTAAGAAACACTGTTTTCATAATGCCTACGGTTGAATTCCCTTCCAGGATACTCAGTTTTTTTTCTGTTTTGTCCGATAGGGCAGAAAGCCTGCATATTCATTACAATTGATGAATGGGTAATCCTAATACTTAATAGTAAATATTAAGAAATCATTAATCAAACCATTGATGATGACATGCTTCTCATTTTTAACAGAAATTGTGTGGTGGAGAAGCTCTCTGAAAGTAACGATCAGTGTGGGGAAGGCTCGAGTCAGATTCCAGATCTTAATCTGTACCAGAAAACTCTTACTGGAATAAAAGAGTATGAATGTAGCGCATATGGAAAAGTCCTCGTGCATCATTCCTCCCCCAAGAGTCACATCGCTGTGCACAGTGGACACAAACCATATCAGTGTCAGGAGTGTGGGCAGGCCTATAGTTGTCGTTCACACCTTCGAATGCATGTGAGGACCCACAATGGAGAGAGAACCTACGCATGTAAATTATGTGGAAAGACCTTTCCTCGTACTTCTTCCCTAAACCGGCATGTAAGGATTCATACTGCTGAGAAAACTTATGAATGCCAGCAATGTGGGAAAGCCTTCATTGATTTTTCAAGTCTTACTAGTCATGTGAGAACTCACACTGGAGAGAAGCCCTATAAATGTAAGGAATGTGGGAAAGCCTTCAGCTATTCCTCCACCTTTCGAAGGCACATGATAACACACACTGGAGAGAAGCCCTATAAATGTAAGGAATGTGGGGATGCCTTCAGCTATTCCTCCACTTTTCGAAGACACATGATATCACACACCGGGGAGACACCACATAAATGTAAAGAATGTGGAGAAGCCTTCAGCTATTCCTCAGCTTTTCGAAGGCACATGATAACACACACTGGAGAGAAACCCTATGAATGTAAACAGTGTGGAAAAACCTTTATTTACCTGCAATCCTTTCGGAGACACGAAAGGATTCATACTGGAGAGAAACCCTATGAATGCAAACAATGTGGGAAAACCTTCATTTATCCCCAATCCTTCCGAAGACATGAGAGGACCCATGGTGGAGAGAAACCCTATGAGTGTAGCCAGTGTGGGAAAGCCTTCAGCCACCCCTCATCCTTTCGAGGGCATATGAGAGTGCACACTGGAGAGAAACCTTATGAATGCAATCAGTGCGGAAAAACATTCAACTGGCCCATATCTTTAAGAAGACATATGAGGACACACATGAGGGAGAAACCCTTTGAATGCAAACAATGCGGGAAAGCCTTCAATTTGTCTGCCTGCTTCCGAGAACACGTGAGAATGCACCCTGGAGACAAATCGTATCAATGTAAGCTGTGTGGGAAGGCGTTCTATTGCCACATATCCTTACAGAAACATATGAGAAGGCACACCGCAGAGAAGCTCTACGAATGCAAGCAGTGTGGGAAAGCTTTCAGTTGGCCTGAACTTTTGCAACAGCACGTGAGAACACACACTGCAGAGAAACCTTATGAATGTAAGGAGTGTGGGAAAGTCTTCAAGTGGCCGTCGTCTTTGCCAATACATATGAGAGTGCACACTGGGGAGAAGCCCTATGGCTGTAAGGAGTGTGGGAAAGCCTTCAGTTGCTCCTCATCCTTAAGGAGACACATACGAACACACACTACAGACAGACACTACTTAGGTGATGCGGGAAGTTCTCCTGCGAGTGAATGCATACCTTCAGTGGATTCAGAAAATCCACACCAGGACAGAAACCTTATAAAAACTGTAAATATGGTACTGCCTTTGTGAGCACCTCATCGAAGTGGACCTATGCGGCACATCTTTCCATTCTTTTACAGAAAAACAATTAGGTGAAAAATAGCTCTCCAAGTACTCTTTCAGCTATCATACAAAGTTTTACAGGTGGTGGTTTCTCCCCTACATTTCAGTAAATAAACCTATCTTTACAATTTGTTGGACTCACGGTGATTTGAAGTGTATTTTTAATATGCGAGTAGGAATTAAAACTGCGAGTTAAGGAATTAAAATAATTAATTATTCCTTAGTTCCTTAAATTCTTTAAGGGGTTGTCAGAACAATGACATTTTTATATTTGTTGGGGTTTTCTTACTAGCTTAGTGTGGCAGATGCTGGATATCACCCATAATATATTTCCTGCCTTACTGAGAATTTATTTATTTATTTTGGCCGGAGGAACCTTATTCTTTACAACAGCTAGCAGAAATTTGTAATTTTGCAGAGCTCTTCAAAAGCATAGTCTCGTGTGAGTTGCCATTTTCAACTTTTCCCCTTTGCTCTTTGTACTTGCTTGTGATTGGAAATTGGACAATAGGCTTTTACTGAAGAGCGGCTTTGTGACCATGAGTTATAAGATACAGCGTTTGAGGTGGTTCTTCTGCATTGTGTCCTGTCAATGTGGGTAATGTTGGGAACTACATTTCCCTTCCCGTTTTGATTACATGGTCAAATTTTCCTGTAGCCTAACTTGGCCTGAGATTTGGCTTCTACATAGAAGTGAAGAAGCCATTTCTGTGTTTGGAGCCATCTTAAGGTGTGATAGATGCAAAGGGGGCTGTTGGACATCAGCCCATTTTCCTGATTTTGGCCCTGCCAGTCAAGAGTATCATGAAAAAAAATGCCATGTGCTTGATTCCCATTTTTCTCGAGTTGTAGGCTTCCATGAATATCTCAATCAATGTGTCAAGGATCCATTTGTGTGGTCTTGCACTCACAGTTTGGATATTCTTATAAACGCTGATGTGTTCTCTAGACTACTAATTCAGACTCACAGTTAGTGATCTTCTCTGATGGTATGAGTCCCCTCTTCTCTAGATTTTTACATATGCGTGTAAGATCTCATTTGTATAGTGAACACCTTATTTTCAATACTTATGTGACTCTGTGATCCTGATTCTGCCACAGAGGCTACAATGTTGCTGCAAAGCAAAACACCACATGGGACTTTGTTAGCCTTTTGCACTTTAAAGTGTGCTGATTTAGTCCTTCTAAGTGACAAAAAAACACCTTCATATTTTAGATTTTGGGGAGAGCTGAATGCTCTTCCTTGAAATGAACTTAACTGTTTGGATTATGTGTCAAAATCAAACAGTCATTATGTGAACAGTGTGATTATGTGTCATTAATAACAGTATGTATTTTATCTTCAAGAATAATCTTTTAGATCCCTGGGTGGCGCAGCGGTTTGGCGCCTGCCTTTGGCCCAGGGCGCGATCCTGGAGACCCGGGATCGAATCCCACGTCAGGCTCCCGGTGCATGGAGCCTGCTTCTCCCTCCGCCTGTGTCTCTGCCTCTCTCTCTCTCTCTCTGTGACTATCATAAATAAATAAAAAAAAAATTAAAAAAAAAAAAAAAAAAAGAATAATCTTTTAGGGATCCCTGGGTGGCGCAGCAGTTTGGCGCCTGCTTTTGGCCCAGGGCGCGATCCTGGAGACCCGGGATTGAATCCCACATCGGGCTCCCGGTGCATGGAGCCTGCTTCTCCCTCTGCCTATGTCTCTACCTCTCTCTCTCTCTCTCTCTCTCTCTCTCTCCCTCTCTCTCTCTGTGACTATCATATATATATATCTTTAAAAAGAAAAGAATAATCTTTTATAGGGGGATCCCTGGGTGGCTCAGCGGTTTGGTGCCTGTCTTTGGCCCAGGGCGTGATCCTGGAGTCCCAGGATCGAGTCCTGCGTTGGGCTCTCGGCATGGAGCCTGCTTCTCCCTCCTCCTGTGTCTCTGCCTCTCTCTCTCTATGTCTATCATAAACAAACAAACAAACAAACAAACCTTTAAAAATAAAAGAATAATCTTTTATAGATATTTCTTAGAAATACACTGTTACCACATCATTTGTATACTTAATATATTACTATCCCAAGGGCTGCTGTAACGAAGCACTACAAATGAATGGCGTAGGGCAACAAATTTTGGTCTGACAATTCTGAAGGCAGGAGTCCAAAAATCTCAGTATTGGCCAGACCCTGCTTCCTCTAAAGGTTCGAGAGAAGGATCTGCTCCAGCCCTCTCCTAGCTCCTGGTAGCTCATTGGCTTGTGGCAATGTAACTAATCTTCACACTGCATTCTGCATGCATGCGTGTTTATCTCCTTTGTGTGGCATTTAAAAAAATAAGGACCACACATAGCAAGTTAGGGTGGATCCTATTCCAGTATCTCAGCCTCTAATTATATCTATGACAACACTCTTTCTAAATAAAGTCACGTTCCCAGGTACTGGGGTTAGGACTTCAACATACAGATTTTGATGGACAATTCAACCCATAACACTACCAAATGTCACTCTCTTTCTCATGTACTGAGAGACTAGATTAAAATATTCCATTGCAATTATGCATTCCAAATCAACTGTGATTTTGTTAAGTGTTATACATTCCACGTCAGTATTTCCAGGTGCATACCACCTAAGGTATTTTGTCATGTTTATTTTATTTTTATTGTTACATAAACATTTGTTACTAAACTGATTTCTTATTCATTGTTAATAAGACCTTAAATAATTGTTTTGTCAGAGCCTTCTAATCCAAACCATTGGGAACACAATGGTAGTCAATGAAAATTGAGTGCCTTGAATTCAAGTAATTTGAGTGAATACCCGAAGGATAGTGGGATGTATCAGAGGGTGTTTGGAAGGCTATATTTTCAGATTTGAGCTTCTGTTTGGTGATTGTAGAAGGCAGAAATAATTGAATTTAGCTAACTGAAATGAATTTGGAAAGGCAGCAGTCATTATAGAGAAGAGGGGATTTTATTTTATTTTTTATTTTTTTTTTGAGAAGAGGGGATTTTTAAGAATTTTATTTGAAAGAGAACATGAGTTGGGGCCAAGGGAGAGGGACAAGCAGACTCCTCACTGATAGCAGAGCCTGATGCAGTGCTCGATCTCATGACCCCTGAGACCATGACCTGAGCTGAAACCAAGGGTCAGACACTCAACTGACTGAGAAACCCAGGTACCCTGAGAAGAGGAGAATTTTTTTAAAAATTTAAAATTTAAACTCAATTTAGTTAACATATATTGTATTATTAGTTTAAGGGGTAGAATTTAGTGATTCATCAGTTGAATATAACACCCAGTGCTCATTACATCAGATGCCCTCCTTAATGCCCATCATCCAATACCCCATTCCCTCTGAAGAGGGAAATTATTTGCAAAGCTTTTATTTTTATTCCAGTCAGTTAACATAAGTGTTAATGTTAGTTTCAGGTGTACGGTATAGTGATTCAGCTCTTCCATACTTCACCCTGTGCTCCTCACAAATGCACTTCTTTATCCCTATCACCTATTTAACTCATCCCCCTCCTCCTCCCCTCTGGTAACTACCAATTCTCCATAATTAAGAGTCTCTGTTTCTTGATTCATCTCTTTTCTCCCCTCGTGCTGGTTTGTTTTGTTTCCTAAATTCTGTATATGAGTGAAACCATATGGTATTTGTGTTTCTCTGATTGAGTTATTTTGCTTAGCATAATACTCTCTAGCTCCCTTCTTGTTGCAAATGGTAAGATTCCATTCTTTTTTATAGCTGAATAGCCCAGTGTATATATATCTTCTTTTTCCATCCATCAATCCGTAGACACTTGGGCTGTTTTCATAACTTGGCTGTTATAAATAATGCTGCTGTAAACATAGGGGTGCATGCATCCCTTTGAATTAGTATTTTTGTTATTTTAGGTAAATATCCAGTAATACAATTGCCGGGTCATAAGGTAGTTCTGTTTTTTACTTTCTGAGGATCCTCCATACTATTTTCCTCAGTGGCTGCACCAGTTTACATTCCCACCAACAGTGGGGGAGTGTTCTTTTTTCTCCACATCCTCACCAATGCTTGTTTCTTATATTGTTGATTTTAGCCATTCTGACAGGTGTGAGGTGCTATCTCGTAGTTTTGATTTACATTTCCCTGATAATAAGTGATGAGCATCTTTTCCTGTCTGTCAGCCATCTATCTTCTTTGGAGAAGTCTTGATGTTTTCCGCCCTTTTTTTTTTTTTTTTTTTTTATGATAGTCACAGAGAGAGAGAGGCAGAGACACAGGCAGAGGGAGAAGCAGGCTCCATGCACCGGGAACCCGATGCGGGACTCGATCCCAGGTCTCCAGGATTGCGCCCTGGGCCAAAGGCAGGTGCCAAACCGCTGCGCCACCCAGGGATCCCCCTTCTGCCCATTTTTAAATTGGATTATTTGGTTTTTGACTGTTGAGTTTTATATGCTTTTTTTATATATTTTAGATACGAATCCTTTATCAGTGATGTAATTTACAGATATCTTCTCTCATTCCTTTTTCAAAAAGATTTCATTTATCTGAGAGAGCATGGGGGGAGAAAGAGCATGCGTGTGAGCATGAGCGGAGGGTGGGGCAAAGGGGGAGGGAGAAGCTGGCTCCCCGCATGCGGGGCTCTATCCCAGGACCCCAGGAATCAGGACCTGAGCTGAAAGCAGCTGCTTAACCAACTGAACCCTCCAGATGCCCCATCTTTCATATGTTGCCTTCTTCTTTGCTGTGAAGAAGGTTTTAATTTTGATGTAGCCCCAATACTTTATTTTTGCCTTTGTTTCCCTTGCCCCTGGAGACATATTTAGAAAACAGTCGCTAGGACCAGTGTTCTGTTCTAGGATTTTTGAAGTTACTCCCTGTGTTCTGTTCTAGGATTTTTGTGGTCTGACATTTAGTTCTTCCTAATTTTGAGTCTCTTTGTGTATGGTGTAAGAAAGTCACCCAGTTTCTTTCTTTTGCATGTTGCTACCCAGTTTTCCCAAGACTATTTGTTGAAGAGACTTTTTCCCGTTGGATATTCTTTCCTGCTTTGCCGAAGATTAGTTGACCATATAGCTCGGAGCCCATTTCTAGGCTTTCTATTTTGTTCCATTGATCTATGTGTCTATTTTTGTCCCAGTATCATATTGTTTTGATTACTACAGCTTTGTAATATAACTTGAAATCCAGAATTGTGATGCCTCCCACTTTGCTTTTGCAAGATTGCTTTGGCTATTCAGGGTCTTCTGCAGTTCCATACAAATATTAGGATTGTTCTAGTTCTGTGTAAAATGCTGGTGGTACTTTGATAGGGATTGCATTAAATGTGTAGATTACTTTGGGTAGTTTAGACATTTAACAATTCTTCCAGTCCATGAACATGGAGTGTCTCCTTTCTTTGTCATCTTCAATTTCTTTTATCATTGTTTTATAGTTTTCAGAGTACAGATATTTCACCTCTTTGATTAGGTTTATTCCTAAGTATCTTGTTATTTTTGGTACAATTGTCAATGAGATTGCTTTTTAAATTTCTCTTTCTGCTGCTTCATTAGTGGTGTACAGAAATGCAAAAGATTTCTCTACATCAATTTTGGGCCCCACAACTTCACTGAATCTCAGTTTTCTGGTGGAGCCTTTTGAGTTTTTTACTATATAATATCATGTCATCTGCAATTACTTTGAGGGGACTGTTTAATCATTTTTGTAGTTTGGAGGTGAGCTTCAGAACATAAAGTATTGGGATGCCTGGGTGGTTCAGTGGTTGAGCATCTGCCCTCAGCTCAGGGCGTGATCCCAGGATCCTGGGATTGCGTCCCACATCGGGCTCCCTGTGAGAAGCCTGCTTCTCCCTCTGCCTATGTCTCTGCCTCTCTCTGTATGTCTGTTATGAATAAGTAAATAAATATTTAAAAAAGAACATAAAGTATCAATTTGAGTGACATGTGATAAGAAAGAAGGTATATTTGACATCTTCAAATAGGAATTTTAATGTTGGTAGGAAGAGAGGATGGAAGCTTTTGTTTTAGTGATCCACAGCTTTAGTAAATTCACTTTTACAAGTATCATTTCCATCTGTGCAGACCTCCAGCACTGGCCAGGGAAGAGGGAGAAATATAACACCTTATTTTATTAAAGAGCAGACAATATCTAATTTTCATTTCTTCCATGCTCTCTTTTTTCATAAGCACTCTACTTCTAAGCATTTCATAGTTTAATGTGATTTGATAATCATTTGTGTCTCATTCTACCCTCCTGCTACATCAGTTCTTCCTCTCACACAGATGAAGACAGTGAAACAGGGAGTACAGAGTTGCCCAAACTCCTGTAGGTCTTAAAAATGGGAAGCCAGAGCCTGGCTGGCTCAGTGATTTAGCGCCGCCTTCAGCCCAGGGTGTGATCCTAGAGACCTGGGATTGAGTCCCACGTTGGGCTCCTTGCATGGAGCCTGCTTCTCCTGCCTGTGTCTCTGCCTCTCTCTCTCTCTCTCTCTCTCTCTCTCTCTCTCTGTCTCTCATGAATAAATAAATAAAATCTTTAAAAAAAAAAAAAGGAAAGCCAAGATTAAAGGTTATTTGTGCTTGTTTTTTTTCGGGAATTATCACAAACTGAGAACACTGGAAGGCAGGTGTGTTGCTGAATTTTAGAAATATGGTATCAAATTTTACAAAAAGACTCCAAAAGCTATTAGGCATTACTTTTATGAGACATGGAAAAGACAGCTATAGGAAATTATGATCATTGGCTAGGAATGGGATTTTAGAATAAGTGGGCACCTACGTTCTTTGGAGAGTGATGGTATATTCTTTGTTGGTATAACTGCATTTATGAGAACTCAGAATTATACTTAAAATAATTTTACTGCATGTATTATTATTTTTTTTTAATTTTTTATTTATTTATGATAGTCACACACACACACAGAGAGAGAGGCAGAGACACAGGCAGAGGGAGAAGCAGGCTCCATGCACCGGGAGCCTGACGTGGGATTCGATCCTGAGTCTCAAGGATCGCGCCCTGGACCAAAGGCAGGCGCCAAACCGCTGCGCCACCCAGGGATCCCTACTGCAGTATTTCCTACTGTGAAGCCCCCATTCCAGGGATCCCTACTGCATGTATTAAAAATCAAAAAGCCAACAAAATCTTTCATTTGCTAAGGGAAAGTTTAAACTACTGAGCCTTGATCTGCTTACACATACCCCCAAAGTATTTTTGGAACTCCGACTGAAGTTAAGAAACACCCACCGTGGTCACATATGCCTTCATTTCACACTCAGAACTGGAGAGAAGTGCAAGTGCTCCTGGAATCAGTGGGGTTTTTTTCTTTTTAAAAGATTTTATTTATTTATTTATAAGAGAGACACAGAGAGAGAGGCAGAGACACAGGCAGAGGGAGAAGCAGGCTCCCTGCAGGGGCCCGATGTGGGACTCAATCCTAGGAGTCCGGGATCACACCCTGGGCTGAAGGCAGAAGCTCCACTGCTGAGCCACCCAGGGATCTCCCTCCTTTTTTTTAAAGATCTTATTTATTCATCAGAGCACACAAGCAGGGGGAGAGGGAGAGGGAGAAGCTGACTCCTCGCTGAGCAGGGAGCCCTGGGATCATGATCTGAGCCAAAGGTAGATGCTTAACGAACTGAGCCATCCAGGTGCCCTGGAATCTGTGTTTATACCAGGTTCCTCCAGTCAGATGTTTGAGAATGCTGTGGTCTGCAACATAAAAGTGTCTCCCCCAAGGAAATCTTGCCTGGGGACATCCGATCCTTGGCACCATCATGATGTTTTTCGAGGGCCTGTCTGCAGGCCATCTAGCTCTAAGGGTGCATCAAGCCCCATCCTGTGTCTTCCTGCAGGTGGATGTCATTGGGCCTCTGCACTTCTCTTGGGACATCATGGCAGCCCCGCTGGGCTGAGACCGGCAGAACCCATGTCACTCGGACACATGCCCCATGGCCACTGCAGCCCCCACTCCCGCAGGAGCAGCTGCTCAGTGCTCTCCCACTGGGTTGCATTTACCTTCAGCAAAGTCACAAACAGACGTCTTGTCAGGGCCCTCAGGTAGGTGCATGTGCACTCACACCTGCTGCCCCTCACTCACCTGCCCAGTGTTCTGGAATCTTCTGGTCTGAGGATTTAGGCAGTCTGAGGACTGACGATGCTGGAACTCCTCATCTCAGCTCCGGCCTCCACGACCCATTTGGGACCCCAGCGCCACCTCTCCAAAGCACATGCACGTTTCTACTATCGCCTGCTCCCGTGCCCTGCATGATCTCAGGCCTGGTTGCCTGTGGCAGGTGGAGATCTGGGGAAGAGACCCCGCAGAGGCCCAGAGCCCCACCCCTCGGGCTCCTCCCAGCATGCAGCTGGCCCTGTTGGGAAATGCGCCTCGGAGACCCCTGGGGTTGCAGCCCACTGGGAAGGACAGAAGTGAGCAGGCTCACATGGGCGGCGTGGACACCTGAAGATCCTGCACCCTTGCAGGGGGAAGCAGAGTCACCACGGCTCAGGCTTCAACTTGTGGACCCCCCCCCCCTCTGTTCAGCAGGGGTGCCTCTATGGGTGGGAGCTGGGTGGGACAAGCTCCTGAGCTCCAAAGACCCTAAGGCATCCACTGTCAGCATCTTGGGGAAGATGTTTTGGCCACCCAGGGTGGCTGGAGCAGGGTGTGAGGACACATGAAATCAGTAGAGGGGAGGGCCGCCTGGAGGGCTCGGTGCAGGGCAGGGTGGCTGCCCGTCTACAAGATTGACCCCATTGCTGCCCTCACTGAGCTTCCAGTTGGAAGGGCAAAGTCGTGATGAGTATGTTTCTCAAAGATCTTAAAGCAGCGGGGAGTGGGGTGGGGTGGGGTGGGGGTGGCGGGGGCTGGAACATCATGACCCCAGCTGTACTGGGTCCCTGACACTTCTTTCTCAGGTTCCCGTCTTGTGGTTCTCTTCGACAGGTTTTTTTCCTACTGTGAAGCCCCCATTCCAGGAGAAAAGAAATAAGTAAAATCTGTAATATAGTGGATGTTGGTTAGTAAGTAGATAAAGAGAGCTGTTGGGTGGGTGCTTTGCAGATGTACCCCTGGGAGTGAATTAGCTTCTCTGGAGACTTCCTCTTTGCCAGAGTGTCTTGAGTGTGTTTGTCTGGATGTGTCCACGTGTATGTCCCAGGAACAGTTTTTGTGATTTTCGTAGGTCACTGCACCATGTCCCATATCTGGGAGAGTTCAGGTGTTAGAGCGGTGGTTCCTGTGTCCTGGCAGGAGTGGCTGTTACTGTCCGTGTGTATTACTACATGGCTGTAGTGTTTCTCGGTTTTTTTCCACAGTTGTGTTTAAGGAAACCCAAATACACAGCACAGATGGTTAGAAGTCACTTGTATTTAACTTTTAAGAGGCAAAAAGTTACTGTAATAATAAATTCCAATGAAATAGTAAAAAGAGAAAGCTTCACGGTTATTTTTGGTAGTTTTCATGAGCTTCAACATTCTATAGAGTGCTTAGTCCTACATTAACAGCATAGCACTTGCTGGCAGTAATTTGGAACTCTCCAAAATTTCTCACACCCGTTTCCTTCCAAGTCTTTTGATTTTTACTCCAATATTCTAACACCAACAGATAAATTCTTCAGATAAATTCTTGAATGATAATTGTCATATGATGGAATATTTTAGACTGTGATAATTGTTTAAAGTAAATGAAAAGGGGACACTGAGATGGATTTCCAAAGGGTCTATAAGGTAATGTGGTTGACACAATACCGTCTTGTTACTTGTTTTTTCCTGTAGAACAGAGGAGAAACTGCAATGTGACAAGAGTATAAACACAATTTATACTCCAGTTTGAATTTATTTGTTTGAATTTATTCAATCTCTGAAAAATTAGTTTAATTTTGTGTCATTTCAATAACATTTTGTTTCCAAATATTTAAAATTCATATCATCTTATTTCCATAAAATAAGGAAATGCAAGCATCACCAACCATTCCTGCATGAAGACTTTCTTGATCCTCTGTCAGTTGTATAAATTCTTTTCCTTCTCTGACTTTCCAGAATACATAATTTTTATTTAATAAATAGAATATTTTCTCTGACTTCTTGTTAATTGTGCAAATTTTGTAATTTATTGTAATTGTATAAATAGCTACTAGTCAGATTTTGCTTATTATATGCTGCAATAAGCACTTATTTTCACGTTCATAGATTTGGCTTGGGTGGGTTGTGACAAGTGGTGGGTTTTCGGGAAGCTGAACTGGCTCTGATCCAAGTATGTCCATTCTGGGGCTGAAACTAAATGGATAGCAACTAGCTCAGGGGAGATGCTTCATGATGAGTTACTAGAGGAACAGGGGAAAGCCAAATGCACACACGTATTTCAGGGTTTCTCCCATAACATTTGTTCATGTTGCATCGACTTAAGCAAGTGACATGGTTCAAAATGAAAGAGGAGGCCGCCTGGATGGCAGAGTGGTTGAGCATCTGCCTTTGGCTCAGGTTGTGATCCAGGGGTCCCGGGATCGAGTCCCACATCGAGCTCCCTGCAGGGAGCCCGCTTCTCCCTCTGCCTGTGTCTCTGCCTCTCTGTGTGTCTCTCATGAATAAATAAAATATTTTTTTTAAAAATGGAGGAAAACTTACAAACTTGCTACCATGAGGACATTGCTAGATTGTATTATTTTTTATTTTTTAAATTTATTATTTTTAAAATTTAAATTCAATTTGCCAACATCTAACACCCAGTACTCATCCTATCAAATGCCCTCCTTAGTGTTTTACAGGGGATTGAAAAATCTACCACACCATCTGAATATCCTTTTAGGAAAGAGATTGCATTAGACAGCATAATTATAGAGACTATACCAAAACTTCTTTATTAATTAATTAATTAATTAATTAATTAATTAATTTTTTTATACTTAAATTCAATTAATTAACATGTATCATTAGTCTCAGAGGTAGAGGTCAATGATTCATTAGTCTTTTTTTAAAATATTTTATTTATTTACGAGAGACACAGAAAGAGGCAGAGACACAGGCAGAGGGAGAAGCAGGCTCCCTGCGGGGACTCAATCCCAGGACCCTGGGGTCACCACCTGAGCCAAAGGCAGATGCTCAACCACTGAGCCACCCAGGCATCCCAGTGATTCCCTAGTCTTAC